>NC_077234.1:122582885-122882885 GCF_027887165.1 Monodelphis domestica | reverse complement strand
ATTATTAATGTAATCTCCAAACCAATTATTCATTATTATTTTTGTACATAGTGACTAAATGTAAAATTAAGTCTTTTTTACTAGGGCCAAGTTATTTTTCTATATCAGAATTCTTATAGAAACAGAAAACCCAAACTTATTTCATACTGAAAAATAAAAAAACCTGTAAAATGTTTCTGAAAAAATTATGAACATTTAAAATCATATTTTCTTTTTAAATATTGCTCCTAAGAACATTAGAGGAATATTTTTCTAAAATATTTATTTATTTAGAATATTTTTCCATGGTTACATGATTCATGATTTTTCCCACTCCTCTTATCTCCCCCCTCCCAGGGCTGACAAGAAATTCCACTGGGTTATACATGTATCATTGTTCAAAACCTACTTACTTATTATTTATATTCACAATAGAGTTATATTTTAATGCCAATATCCCAATCATATTCACATTGAACCACATGATCAATCATATGTTTTTCTTCTGCATTTCTGCTCCCACAGTTCTTTCTCTGGATGTAGATAGCATTCTTTCTCATAAGTACCTCTGGATTGAATCATTGCATTGCTACTAGTTGAAAAGCCTATTACATTCGATAGAGGAATATTTTTAACAACATATCTATGATTACCCATTTAATCATTTGATTGAAAAAGGGATATGTTGAAAGAGAAATATATTAGTATTGCAAGTATTTTAGTAAAGTATTAGTATCAGTTTAAGAGCATATAAAACAAAAGAATTTCAAGTCATGAAATTAAATTCTCATTATAGTCCTTTTTATCTCTTACTTAGTCTGTTGTGAGAGTGTCCTTTTTTAAAAAATCTCTTTATTTCTCTTTCCCAATTATTTATATAGTCTCCAACCTAAATTTCCAGAAGATCCAAACCCAAGACCTCATAATCATACATCTTTGGTGGCTCCCTAGAGTCTATGGAATAAAGTGCACATGTATCTTTTCATTCTAGAATTTCCAAAAATTGGCTACAAGTGAATTACTGCTGAGGTTTCTTCCAACTCTAAAATTCTATGGCTGTAATTCCTGAGATTTATCTTACCATTTTGTCATTTTCCCTTATACCAACATATTCTGCTTGGCATTTTGATGACTTTGTTTATATGACTGCCCCTTTTCCCCCCAAGTCTAGAAACCCATTGCCTAGTAGAATCCCTAAATCCCTTCAAGACAGATTTTGTACCTACTTACTTATTTTAGCTTCTCCATTTCTCCCTAGAATTTAATCCTTGAGGGCAGGGTTTGTTTTGCCCTTTGGCTTTGTAGCTTAAGGATATAGCATAGTGCCATGCACATAGTAGGCCCATAAGAAATCTTTATTGTATTTTCAAATCATCAAAGTAAGATGAACTACTCTAAATGTCACCAAGTTTTTCTCAAAGAAAAGTAGGCATAAAAATTTAGTGACTTTCTGCCGTAGTGGCAGAAGATTGATTTCCTAACATCCACTGCTACACTTAATACTCAAAATTTCATTTAATTCATAAAGTATTGGTGCTTTAGCACAGATTCTGTTCTAAATTACCTGAAATATTTCAAAAAAGTTGGGGTGCAAGAATATTAAGTAAGAGTATATGATTAATTATGTCATAAGGTTAATCAGAATAAGACTGGTGCAATGTTTGAATAGTTCTATTTTTTTCATTTGCATTTATATCGTTACATGTCAATAATTTATAAAATCATGTTTTTCTTTCTCTTGATCTATTTTTTTTCCTGGTAAATTTACAAATAGAATCCCCATGTCAGCTCTAGACTAGTTTTGTCTTGTTAGTCTTTCTCAAAGTTTTCATGGACAGTCTGAAAATCAATGTAATGTAGTGGATAGAGATCTGGCTTTGCAGGTATGAAAGTCATGTTTAAATCCTAGCATATATGCATACTTCCAGTGCTATCTGGTACAAGGTAGGAGGCAGAGTGGTACAATGGATGATTATATGAGAGATATGATATTTACTATGATATCTACTGTCTATATGACCTTGGAAGAGTCACAACTTCCTGGCCCTCAGTTTTCCAATTTGAAAAATGGGGGAGAGATTTGGAAAGATTTAAAAATTGTAATCAATGTACTTTATTTCAGCTGACTAGCAATAAAATATACTTCCTACTTCCTGACAGATAATATATGCAGAATATGGTATACATTTTTGAACATGGCTGATGTGAGAATTTGTTTTGCATTACTATGCATATACTTTACAAAGGTTTTGTTTTTCCTTTCCTTCTTTTTTTCCCTAGTCACCCAGACTAGAAAGTTTAGATTCATGCTTGGTTTTTTCTATTTTTCTCTCCTGACATCTAGTTATAAATTTCCTTTTGAAAGGCCTTTCCATTCTTCCCTCTGCCAGCATCATGACAGAGACCCTAGTATAAGAAATAAAAAATATGGCAAACAGAAATAGAAAATGTTAAACAAATTTTTAAAAATATTCTTATGAGCTGTTTCTATGATTGATTATAACCGGTAATTGCATAAGAATGCTTAGCTGATAACTAGCACTGAAAGCTAATCAGGGTAGAGCTAACTGTTAATTACTCACACCTGGGAAGATCATCAAGCCCTAGCAGAGAGCTAGGGAAGAGGAATGGAGATCTGAACAATGGAACACATTTTAAGTTCTGGGAAGAGTCTCTCTCTGTATTGAAATGTCTCCAATTTGGCAAAAATAAGTGGAAATTGGTGAGTCACTAGCCTGTCACAAAGTAGGGGCTCAAATAATGCTTGATTATTTGATCAATGAAAGTCTAATAAGACAATGTGAAGTGGAAATCATAGTGTCATTTGACTTGTGCTTGAAAGAATTAGTAGAAATTCAACAAGCATAATGGAAAGTGTTTTCTATCATCTTCCTAGCACATAGGGTCCCTAGAAATTGTTGAATTCTACTTTCACTTTTTTAATAGTCTTTCCCTCCTCCAACTTCAATTAAATCAATCTTCCTGAGAAATCTTTTGACCTGTGTCATCTCCTTGTTCAAAAACTGTAAATGCCTCCCTGTTAATTACTAAATAAGACATGAACTCCTTTAGAATCTCAGGCTATGCAAACTTTGACCCAGACTATTTTTCTAGCTTGTTTCCTTTATTCCCCTAAGAGAAACCTTTGTTCAGGCCAAACTGATTTATTTATCATCACTTAGAGCCCAACACAATTTGTCTATAAATTTCTGTTCATTCTTCCCTACTAGGATTCTCTCCTGCATCCTTTCCACTTATCAAATGCTTCAGAGATGTAACACTGCAGGAAACAGCATGACAGTAGGACTAAGGATGGAACTCAGAAGGAGGAAGGGAATCCATAGAATGTGGGTTGACAAAAGCAGTAGGGTTACAATCATGTAGGCAAATAAAAAAATTTAACCAAAAAAAAATGGAGTGACAGTTTACAAAATGGGGGATTCAAAGTCATTTAAAATATCCGTAAACATGAAGTCAGTAGGTATAGAAGAAATAAAAGATGAATAATCAGCAATTTGACTTTTAAAACATTTTTCAGTTCCTACAATGTAATTGCTCTTTGGAGATGCAGTGCAAAGTTACTGAGCCTTAAACTATTTGAGACTATTTTTGAGAGTAAGAAGCAAATCACCTTTCTGGCAAAATGTGACTTTTTGATTTAGTGACTTTACTTTTCAGCATCTGTCAGGGTCAGAAGTCCATTCCCTATGGCAGAGTACCCCTGTCCTTTTCTATTTTTATCATCTAACTTGGTATGGACCTAACCTTTAGTAGCTCACTTTCTCTGCCACCTTGACTGGGAGATGTGCAGTAGGTGGCAGAAATCTTATCTTTTTTTTTGGAGAAAGGAAAATCATTGAATTGACTGTCTGGATTGCTCATGATTTTGTAACATCAGTTCAACCCATCCCCTGATCTGCATGGATAATCAAGATTGGCTTCTAATGGATGATTCATAAGAGAAAACACATTAAAAACAAAACAGAAAAAACAACCAAAAAAAGAGTCAATGTCCTCAGAAGAATGTTTCTATTTTAATGGTTAAGAATTATCTATTGTTTATTTTTTATGTGAACTAAAAAAAATTGAAAAAGATGATTCTGACTGTTGAATTTTTGGTACATTTAAGGAAAACAACCAGGAGCTGATGTGATCAGTTAACATCCTGACTATAATTACTGTGCTTTAGAGAAATGTTTTGATAATTAGAGGCCCATAGTTGACTGAAGTCTTAGGAATCCACAGCATGCCAGAAAGTTTCATTCAGAGTACAGAAGGAAAAGCCTGCTGACAGGTTCACATAACAGTCATGTTTATAATCAATCCCTAATTACCTAGCTATAGGCCTCAGCAGCTCTGCACAGATCCCAAGGTGTATTTCTGCAATGATGCCTGGAACCTTTGAGTCTGATCTACAGATTGTAGGGTGTGGGAAAAAGGACATTTCACGTGAGTGACTTGAGAAATGCTGTTCCCATCTCCAAATAACTGCCCCTACTGTACTTTGATGTCTATAATTTACACATTAGTCACTCCTTTGGGTTAAGATTTTGAAAATCCCAACTGGAATGCCATTGTGCTATTTGGGAGCACACTATCATTTGTGAAGAGAGGACACTAATTATTCCATTAGATTATCTAGCTTTTTACTTCACCTAAATTTTAATGAAATGGGACAAAAGCCAGGCAAGTTATCCTGAGTCAAAACACTGAAAGGGACTTCAGAGGTCATCTGAACAAAAAATCCCCTCTATAGCATAAAGTAAATGTCATGCAGACTGAGCTTGAAGATTTCCAATAAGTCTTGTCAGCTATAGCATTCTATTCTATTTTTGAATACCTCTATTTTTAGCTAGTTTTTCTTTACAACAAACTTATATTTGGGTATCTATGTCTTTTCCCTATATCTCCCAGTGTGCCTTCTGGAGTCAAGCAAAATAAATGTAATGTCTTATTTAAAGTAGACCTTCAAATATTCAAATTCTTTGATTATTTCTCCAGTAAACTGGTTAAACTTGAAACATTCATATCATATGTTTTCAAATTATTTCACCATCATCATCCTCTATTGAATATGGCAATTGTGATATTTGGAAATCAATTCAATACTCCTCATGTGATATATGAACAAGTCAAAGCAAAACATACTATTTTATTCTTTTTTTTAAAACTCAACCACTTGATGCAGCCTCAGGTAGCATTAATGTTTTTTAGCTGCTGTGTAACTCAATATAATGAATGGAGAGTTCCCTAAGAACCTTGTATCTTTTTTATAGTACAATATATTGTTTAATGTTGCATTTTATAATTCTATATTTTTGAGGTTGACTCAATGGAGTCAATGGAGTTGTAGAAGTTTACACATTCTTTATTTGATTTAACTCACTCTTCTAGTCTGCCAATACTGATTATGACTACTAGCTTGAAATTTCATTTGAAAAATTGACAAGCATGGTTTCATCTTGTCTATCCTTTCCTGGATGAGCTTTAGTTTGTGTATATACTATTGAATACATGAGGATGTTTAATGTGGGGATTAAAAGATTTGTGGAAGCAATGCTAAAACTATTAATGAGTATATATCCAACAAGAGTTTTATGGTTATGTCCACTAGTGATAATCTACCAAGCTGACAACATGTTAATGATTATTTTTTAGATCTGATTATTCAATCATTTCTGAATCTATCATAGTGCACTATCATCTGAGTCAGCTATATACATATTGACCACAAATCTAGTATGAAAATCTTTGTGATTCTTCACCATATACAATATTTCTGTGGACTATTAGCTTTTGTCATTGTCAAAATAAATAAGAAATATTATTCTCACATGACCTGTTCTTAACGAACTAGGCTAGATATTGGTAATAATTATTAATAGTCATTGCTTCTCTTTCTACATGGTCACAAACCATCTTTTAATCATGGGTCCAAATATTTTTTTCTATGAAACTCACTCATCTATTGTTTACTTTCTTCTTTTTTCATAATCCAGATGTGTTCTTTTCCAGTTCTGCAGGAATTCTTCCCCTCTTCAGGGCATTTAATAGATCACTGACAGTGATCACAAACAAATTCTGCTTTCTATCACAGTATGCAAGCTTGTGCAAACATGAAAACATGGAATGAGTAAAAACACTTATGCTGCATTTTAGCTCTCTTTTAACTTTTTTATAATCGCTTTTCCCAATCCAAGAATATATTCTTTGAAAGATAAAACAGAAATATATGAAATAAATATCCATTATTATTAGCCAGCTATAATGTAAAGCCTAAATGGCAGACAGGGATGATGGAGAGAGAGAGGGAAATGGGGAGAGAGGGTTGAGAGATTGTTCTCCCCCTCTCTTCCTTTTTGGGGGGAGGTAACCAAGTCTTGCCTCCTTGAAAGAGGGAGGTAACAAAGTCTTGTCTCTCCTCAGAGATTGGTTCTGGGAGATGGAAGACAAGAACTAGAGGGGAAAGCCTTGGCAAGATAACACACTGTCCCCCTAGAGGCCCAAGCTATTCTTAAGAGATGAATTCTTTTTGTTTCTGGTTTCCTCAGGGACACCAACTCACAATTCCCCTCAGGACCTTGGAGCTATTCCACTGTCCAGGAGAGATGTTTGCTCCTTGGGTCTGGTAGTTTGGATCACTGGGATCCTGGGCTAACTCCCCTTTTTGGGGAGAGATGTGACCCTCCCCAAATCTTTAGTTCCCTTTCCTAATATCAGAAACTAGCCAGACCTAAATCTAAAGTAGTAGATAATTTATTTGGGTTCAAATATGGAAGGAGTGGTAAAGGTATCAGGCAGGGAAAAGGGGTGAACAGGAAGCCATAATGACTTATCCCCTCTGGCAGACTGCCCCCCCAACTATTGTGGTTCAAGGATTTTCAACATTGATCCCTCTTTTTGCCAGCTGATGGTTCGTCCCTACTCCTAACCTAACTAGCTTTGAATACTGGGGTCTAGGACAGGTTAGGGAGAGAGATGGAGAATGAGATCTTTGAAAGGGATCTTGGTGGACGGTTTTCTTCAAGTCCCAGTCCACAATATTCACTAATGGCTCTGACTGCTGTTGTTGAGAGCTAAGTGAGAGGTATCCAGGGGTTCAAAAGGAAATAGTGGATCTCCAGAGATATATAAGCCTCTTCCTAGCCTAGGAGACCTGCCTCTTCACTCTGGATCCCAGCTGGAAGTGAGGTGAGGTGAGTGACCAATTGGAATTCTCCCAGCGTCAGGTTCCCTCCTGGAATTTTCAGTTTTTCTTCTTGCCCCTCTCTGGCTCTCTTTCTGCAGCTGATTTCTGTCAGAGACTGCTCTTTGCTCAGATTGGATTAACTTTTATCATACACAGTTCTCCTGAGAATAGTCTTATTTCAACAAAATCTACATGACCAATCATGAGATAAATTGTAAGGGATTAATTTTTTTTTTTAGGAATGACTTAATTAAGATGGTCTCCCATTTCCAGTATTACTTTTATTGTAAGGCTTCTCTTTTATAAATCAGTTTCTTTTTCCTTCCTTTTTTCTTTCTTTCTTTCTTTTCTTTTCTTTTTTTTTTGGTCTTGAACATCAGTCATCAATCTTAACCCATTCTGGAATTTAGTATTCCTGATTCTAGATTCACCATATTTTCCTGTCCTTTTTCACTCATGCTCTGATATTTATCCTTGCTTTAATCTTCTCTACATGCTTACTACAATAGAAGCCTATTCTATAAAAAGATGTTTGGCAGATCTTCATGAGCAGTTTGGTAATGAATTTTTCTTCTCTCAATTGATCTAAGAGATAATTATTGATTTTTTTCCTTTGCTAATTTCTTTATGATGTGATTGTTTATATCTATATCACAGCCATTGGAGTTTACTTTTGTATATGTTGTGAGATCTAAACTTAATTTTACTTCATACTGTTGTTCAATTTTCTCAACAGTTTTGTTTAATCCAACATTAAGCACTTATTCTAGTAATTAGTGTATTTCTGCTTATGGAGCAATAAGCTACTATATTCATTTGCTTCTGTTTTTTGTGTATCTAATCTATTTAATTAATCAATGACTTTTTAAAATAGTAATACATGATTTGGAGAATGACTATTCTGTACTTTAGTTTGAAATCTGGTACTACTAAGCCACCTTCATTCATATATTTTTCATAATTTTCTTTGAGATTCTTGACCAATTTTGTGTCTCCATATAAATTTCATAATTATATTTTTGTTCTATAAAGTAATTGATAGTTTATTTGACATGGCATTGAATAAAATAGTCATTTAGGTAGTATTGTTACTTTAATTCTTTCAACCCATATCACCACATGCAATTAATCTTTTTTTTAAAAATGATTTGTCTGTGTTTATTTTTGTCAACAGTGGTTTGTAAGGTATTTTACTTACATGGATCTCTGGTGTATCGTGTTATGTAGACTCCCTACTATTCTATTCATATTGTACTTATTTAAGTGAAATTTCTACCTCTTCCTTTTGGGTAATACAATTATATAAAAAGATGGTTATTCTAATAAAATTATTTAATATACTTCAGTTCCTGAAGTCGTTAATTGCTTCAATTAATTTTAGTTGATTCTTCAGTTCTTTATACCATCATATCAACTGAGAATGTGAAAATTATGTTTTTTTCTTATTCTTTCCATTTCTTTTTCTTGTCTCAGTGCAAGAGAGAGCATTTTAAATAATTTTTAAAATATATATACAGTTTTTACAATGCAAGATTGATGAAGTTAATTTTATGATAGGGTTCTGAATTTGAGAAATTTTAAGATATTGACTAAAAATTATAATAATGATGACAATTTTATATATTAGGACAATGGAAACATAGGGTAGCAAAGAGGCTACATCAATGTATGGCATATTATAAAAAAAGAATTTTGAAGAAGTGGTATAAATGATGTCATTGAAAAAATAGGTATAATCAAATAAGAAGGGGGAGGAGACCTTGGTCATGTGGTAAAGGAAACCATTAGACAATGGACAAAGAATTCAAGATCACTAGCATGAAAGATAGAATTAAAATTCATATATAGATATTTATTAATTAATTTAAAACATTTTCCATGGTTACATGATTTATAATCTTTCTCTTCCCTTCTAATTCCCCCCTCATATAGCCAACAAGCAATTTAACTGGGTTTTACATGTATCATTGATCAAGACCTATTTCCTTATTACTGATATTTGCACTAGGGTGATAGTTTAGAGTCTATGTCCCTAATCATATCCCCATTGACCCATGTGATCAAACAATTGGTTTTCTTCTGTGTTTCTAATCCCACAGTTCTCATAAGCCCCTCAGAATTGTCCTGGATCGTTGCATTGCTAGTAGTAGAGAAGTCTATTACGTTCAATTGTACCACAATGTATCAGTTTCTGCGTATAATATACTCCTGGTTCTGCTCCTTTCACTCTGCAACAATTCCTGGAGAACATTCCAGGTCACATGGAATTCCTCCAGTTCATATTCCTTTGAGCAAAATAGTATTCCATCACCAACATATACCACAATTTGTTCAGCCATTCCCCAATTGAAGTGCATCCCCTCGTTTTCCAATTTTTTTGCCACCACAAAGAGCGCAACTATGAATATTCTTGTACAAGTCTTTTTCCTTATTATCTCTTTGAGGTATAAACCCATCAGTGCTATGGCTGTTTCAAAGAGCAGGCAGTGTTTTAACGTCCTTTGGACAAAGTTCCAAATTGCCATCCAGAATGGTTGTATCAATTCACAGCTCCACCAGCAGTGTATTAATGTCCCAATTTTGCCACATCCCTTCCAACATTTATTACTTTCCTTTGCTGTCATTGTTAGCCAATCTGCTAGGTGTGAGGTGATACCTCAGAGTTGTTTTGATTTGCATCTCTCTGATTATAAGAGATTTAGAACACTTTTTAATGAGCGTTTTGATAGTTTTGATTTCGTTATCTGAAAATTTCCTATTCATGTCCCTTGCCATTTTTCAATTGGGAAATTATTTTTTTTGTACAAATGATTTATTCCCTTATGAATTTGAGTGATAAGACCTTTGTCAGAAGTTTTTGTTATAAGGATTTTTTCCAATTTTTTTGCTTCCCTTCTAACTTTGTATACATTGCTTTTGTTTGTACAAAATCTTCTTAATTTAATATAATCAAAATTATTCATTTTACATTTTGTGATATTTTCTATTTCTAGCTTGGTCTTAAATTTTTTTTTTGTTTCTCATAGATCTGAAAGATATACTATTCTATGTTCACCTAATTTACTTTGTTATATTTTAGTCATTTCCCCATTCTGACTTTATCTTGGTATAGGATGTGAAATGTTGATTTAAACCTAATCTCTCCCAAACTGTTTTCCAATGTTCCCAGCAGTTTTTGTCAAACAGGGGTTCTTGTCCAAAGCTGGGATCTTTGGGTTTATCATAGACTGTATTACTGAGGTCACTTACTCCAAGTCTATTCCACCGATTCTCTCTTCTGTCTCTTAGATAGTACCATATTGTTTTGATGAACACTGCTTTCTAGTACAGTTCAAGATCTGGTATTGCTAGGCCACCTTCTTTCACATTTTTTAAAATTAGTTCCCTTGATATTCTTGATCTTTTGTTCTTCCAAATGAATTTTGTTATAGTTTTTTTTCTTCTAATTCAGGAAAAAGTTTCTTGGTAGTTTAATAGGTATGGTACTAAATTGTAAATTAATTTGGGTAGGTTTGTCATTTTTATTATGTTAGCTCATCCTACCCATGAGCAATTAATGTTATTCCAATTATTCAGATCTAGTTTTAATTGTGTGGAAAGTGTTTTGTAGTTGTGTTCATATAATTACTGTGTTTTTCTTGGCAGATAGATTTCTAAGTATTTTATATTGTCTAGGGTGGTTTTAAATGGAACTTCTCTCTATCTAACACTTGCTGCTGAGATGTGTTGGAAATAAATAGAAATTATGATGATTTATGTGGGCTAATTTGTATTTGGCAACTTTGGTAAAGTTGTTGGTTATTTCCACTAGTTTTTAGTTGATTATCTAGGATTCTTTACATAGACCATCATATCATCTGCAAAGAGGTTGGTCTCCTCATTGCCTATTTTGATACCTTCAATTTCTTTTACTTCTTTAATTGCTACTGCTAGTGTTTGTAATAATATGTTAAACAATAGAGGTGATAATAGGCATTCTTGTTTCACTCCTGATCTTATTGGGAAGGCTTCCAATTTATCCCCATTGCAGAATATGCTTGCTGATGATTTTAAATATGTACTGTTTATTATTTTTAGGAAAGGCCCTTTCCTACACTTAGTGGTTTTTTTTTTTAAATAGGAATGAGTGCCATATTTTGTCAAAGGCTTTTTCTGCATCTATTGGGAAATTATGTGATTTTTGTTGGTCTTCTTGTTAATATGATCAATTATTTGGAAGGTTTTCCTAATATTGAACCATCCTTGCATTCCTGGTATAAATCCCACCTGATCATAATGAATAACCCTCATAATTACTTCTTGAAGTTTTTTACTAGAACTCTATTTAAGATTTTTGCATCTATGTTCATTAAGGAGATTGGTCTATAGTTTTCTTTCTCTGTTTTTGACTTGCCTGGCTTTGAAATCAGTACCATAGTTGTGTCATAAAAGGAATTTGGTAGAGCTAATTCTTTGCTTATTCTGTTAAATAGTTTGTATGGTATTAGGATTAGTTGTCCTTTGAATGTCTGATAGGATTCACTTGTGAATCTATCAGGCCCTGGGGATATTTTCTTAGGGAGTTCTTTGATGCCTTGTTTAATTTATTTTTCTGATATAGGATTATTTCAGTATTCTATTTCTTCTTTTGTTAATCTAGGCAAATTGTATTTTTGTAAATATTCATCCATATCATTGAGATTGGCCTATTTATTGCCATACAATTGGCCATAATAGTTTTTAATGATTGACTTAATTTCCTCTTCATTAGAGGTGAGGTCTCCCTTTTTATTTTTGATAGTATTAATTTGGTTTTCTTCTTTTCTTTTTTAAAAATTAGATTAACAGTACTTTATTTTATTTCATTTTTTATTTACCAGCTCCTAGTCTTATTTATTAATTAAATAATATTTTTACTTTCAATTTTATTAATTTCTCCTTCAAGTTTTAGGATTTCCAATTTAGTTTTTATCTGGCAATTGCTAATCTGCCCTTTTTCTAATTTTTTAAGTTGCAAACCCAATTCATTGATCTCTGCCCTCTTTAATTTGCTGATATAACCACTCAGGGATATAAATTTTCCCCAGAGTACAGCTTTGGCTGCACCCCTTAGATTTTTGATATGATGTCTCCTCTTTAACATTCTCTTCAATGAAATTATTAATTGGTTCTATGATTTGTTCTTTAACCAACCAATGTTGGAGAATCATATTTAATTAATCTAACTAATTTTTGATTTGCCTATCCATGTACTCTTATTAATTATAATTTTTATTGCATTATGATCTGAAAAAGTTGCATTTATTATTTCTTCTCTTTTTTGAAATTTTGTTTGCTATATTTTTATGCCCTAGTATGTGGTCAATCTTTGTGATTGTCCCATCTGCTGCTGAAAAGGAGTATTCCTTTTTGTAACTATTAATTTTTTCCATATATCTATTAATTCTAGTTTTTCTAAGATATCATTCACATCTCTTACCTCTTTCTTATTTAATTTTTGATTTGATTTATCTAGATCTGATAGAGAAAGGTTTAGGTCTCCTACTAGTATAGTTTTACTATATATTGCCTCCTTAGCTCCAATAGTTTCTTCTATAAAAATCTGGATGCTATACCATTTGGTGCATACATGCTGAGTACTGTTATTTCCTCATTGTACATTATGCCTTTTATTAAGATCTAATTACCTTCCCTGTCTCTTTTAGTCAGGTCTATTTTTACTTTGGCTTTGTCCGATATTATGATTGTAACTTCTGCCTTCTTTTTCTCAGTTGATACCCAATAAATTTTGCTCCAGTTTCTTACCTTTACCCTGTGTGTGTCTACCTGCCTCATGTTTTTTTCTTGTAGAAAATATGTGGTGGAATTTTGGTTTCTAATTTACTCTACTATTTGCTTCTATTTTATGGAGGAGTTCATCCCATTCACATTCAGAGTTCTGATTACCACCTGTGTATTTCCCATCATTTTGGTTTCTTCTTTTAGTCCTGCCCTTTCCTCTTTTGCTATTTCCTTCTACACCAGTGTTTTGCTTTTATTCAATCCTCTCTTCCTGGCCCTTTTTTTGTTTCCCTTTCTATACCCTCTCTTCTTTTTTTAAATTTAATTTTAATTTTTATTTTTTTAATAAACCCTTACCTTCTGTCTTGGAGTCAATACTATGTATTGGCTCCAAGGCAGAAGAGTGGTAAGAGCTAGGCAATGGAGGTTAAGTGACTTGCCCAGGGTCACACAGCTGGGAAGTGTCTGAGGCCAGATTTGAACCTAGGACCTCCTGTCTCTAGGCCTGGCTCTCAATCCACTGAGCCACCCAGCTGCCCCCCAACACCTTCTCTTCTTATTCCCCTCTTATTTTTCTTTAAGGCTTATTGAATTCCCTCCTCCCTCTCTTTCCCTCTCTTTTGATACTTCTTTCCCCACTTCCTCCCCCTTGATTTTTCTCTCAACTTCCCTGTAGGGTAAGATAAAATTCTATACCTAGATGGATGTAGATGATCTTCACTCTCAGAATTTAGTCTGCTGAGAATAAGGTTTAAGTGTTACCTATTAGCACTCTCTTCCTTTCCTTCTCATAATAGTGTTCTCCCCTCTCCCTTCTATGCATCTTTTTCCATGGTATAATTTATCCAATTTTTTTCTTCCTTTATGTTTTCTTTGTGCTATCTCCTATCCCCCCCACATTTTTTTACATATTATCTTAAACCACTTAGTACACCAGTCTCTACCTCTACCTATGAATAATTCTCCTATCTACAATGATTGTGAAAACAATTTTTGAGAGTTACAAATATCCTTTTAACTTCTGGGAATATAAACAATTTTACTTTGCGGAACGTCATATTTCTTTCCATCTTTCCTGTTTACCATTTCATATTTCTATTGAATTTTGTATGTGGACATAACATTTCCATGTAGTTCTAGACTTTTTCTTTAGGAATACTTGGAAATGTTCTATTTTGTTAAATGCCCATATTTTCCCCTAGAAGTATATAGTCAAATCCTGTTTGATCCTGACTCCTTTATATGATCCTGGTGCTCCTTTATATTTGAATTGTCTCTTTTTGATTTCTTGCAATATTTTATCCTTGGCTTAGAAGCTCTTGAATTTGGCAATTACATTTCTGGGAGTTTTCTTTTGAGGATTTAATGTAGAGGAGGATCTATGGACTCTTTCAATGTCCATTTTGTCCTCTTGTTCAAGAATATCAGGGATGTTTTCTTGGATAATTTCTTGAAATGTGTTGTCAAGGATTCTGTTTTTTTCTAGGTTTTCAGGTAGACCAATGATTCTCAAATTGTCTCTCCTGAATTTGTTTTCTAGGAAAGTCATCTTTTCATTGAAATATTTCATGTTTCCTTCTATTTTTTTGTTCTTTTGATTTTGCTTTATTAATTCCTTCTGTCTTGTGACTTGCCTAATTCTAGTCTTTAAAGATTGGTTTTCAGCTATGATCTTTTGATTTTCCTATTTTAGTCTGATTTATCCTGGTTTTCTTGGCCTCCAGAAGGCCAATTCTGGTCTCTAATTTGTTTATTACTACATATGATTTCTGTGTTTTTTTTTTCCAAGAGGGATATTCTGTCTTTTTGACTATTATTTTCTTTTTGAATTACTAGTATTTCTATTTCCCACTCTTCCACCCATTTTTGTTCTATCTTTCTTACTTTGTTCTTGAACTCCATTATGAGTTCCTCAAGAGCTTGTGACAAATTTCCATTTTTTTTGGAAAGTTTGCGTGTGTTTGCTTGTTTGTCTCTCATTGCTGTTGCCTCTGTAGTCTGCTTCTTTTCACCATAGAACTTTTCCAGGGTAAAGGGCCTTTTAATTTCTTTTTGTCCTTGTGGATTGAAGTATGTTGGTAGCCATTGCTGTGCTTTTTTTTTTTTTTTGCCTCTGAATTATCTTGGCTTCTCAGCCACAAATCCGAGTGAGGCAGGAAGGCAGTTCTTGGTGTTGAGGGTTTTAAAGAGTCTTGTCCTGAATCTATTTTTCCAGTCTCAGTTGTGTCTGCTGGGGCTGGACCTGGTTTAGGAGGCTAATATGGGTCTGCCCTGTCTCTGTGCCCTCTCTCCTTGCCCTGAGCTCCCTGCTCTGCACTTGGGTAGCATTGGGTAAATTCTAGCTGCCAAGGTCTTGTGCTTCTCTCAGTTGTAAGACTGTGGTGCTCTCGGATAACCCCTGAGAATTTAGAGATTTCTCTGGTCCTCTCTCTCACTCTGGTGTTTTAGGTATTGTATGGGAGGGAGTAATCAGCTCATGCTTTGGTAGGTGAAATTTTATCACCTTACAGTGTAGAAATGCCCGAACCCTGCTTACCTTCAAGGCTGAGCCCCCTTGCAGACCTTTCCTTGTCTGATTTTGATTTTTGTCCTTTTGTGAAGCTTTGTTGTGGTCAATAGTGGGAAGAGTCGAGAAGTTCCTTCTACTCTATGGTCATCTTAGCCCGCAAGATTGAAAGATGGAATTTATCTGCATTAATTCCACTTTTGGGTTGGAATTTATGCAAATGGATAGATAGGAGTTACATAGGATAAGAAGCCATGAATAAATTGTTTTTTTCATCATTCAAAGGAACTTTTCAGTGAGACAACAGATCCACTGAAGTATTTAAGAACTGGAATATTAATACTTTTGAGGCAAAACTAGTCATGAGACTTTTTGAATTCAGTTAAACTATCCTTAGGCAAAAAGCATATAAGTTATCATTGAATCAATTCATAGAATTTTTCCAGTTTTGTAGGCTCTGTAAGATCATATGAACAAATTATAGTCTTGCTAGCCCATAATCATTACTATGTCACAATGAAGCATAAGAAGAGAAATTTAATGGAGAGATATAAAAAATGAATTATTCTTAAATTCATTTCCTGTATATATAATTTATTACATATATATAATTATATGATATAAATTGATATGTTAGGTATTTATTCTCTTTCAAAAAAAATCTCTCCTTTCTGTCTCTGTTTTTCTCTCTGTCTCTATCTTTGTCTCTCTCTGTTTCTCTGTCTCTCTGTCTTTCCCTTCTAGAAAAAAGCTAAAGATGAAGTTCTGACACATTTCTTAACTGACAGAATGAGATAAATTAACCAAAGAAAAATAATTTCTATTTCTGGTAAAGAAAATACAGGTTTTATTATAGATTTTAATAGTAGTAGAATTACACATTTGTTTTCTGGAATGGAATGGATTACATTTCAGAACAGTAATATGCCTTTGATTGTGCTATAATTTATCTTATAATGAAAATAAAAATGTTTTTCCTGCTCTCTTCTTTGTTTCTGGGGGGAGAGACATATGAAGGAATCACATGTTGCCTGACTATAGTAGAGTTATAAAAGCTAAAGATTATATACCAGATGCTACCCCCTATGTCGTTTATGTAATTTTATTTGACATCCAGTTGTACAAAATCTATTTGATTATAAAAAGGGAAGAACTGTGGGAATAAAAGAGTATCAGTTCATGGACAAGAGTTGTTACAATAATTATTAAATATATCATATGACATGGAATATTATGCTTTGATTCTTTAGTTATACAATCATCAAAATCAGTGATGCATATGTGATGGCAACTCTAGAATATAGTCTACCTGTACTGAAAAAAAGCTTTATTGCCTTAGGGAAATATGCTCATGGTGTGATGAAACAGAGTAATTTGAAAACAAAACAAAACCTGATAAAGCACTAGAGCTCTCATAGCTTAAAATGTCATGAGAGCCCCTCAGTGGAATTACAACTCTGTAATTCACAACGGCTTGCTTTTTATTCTATATAGAATAAATGTTGTTTTTTTTTTGTAATAAACATACCCCATGGATGCTACTATTGCTTTTTAAATTACATGTTTGTTGTCTTTTAAAAACCTAAGGTAACTTTTTCATAAAATCAGTATTAAGTTTAATATTTTAGAATACTTTCCTCTTCCACTCCATTTCATAGAGAGAACATATTGAAACTCAATTAAATGTAGAAGGCATAGCAGCAATTCTTCCATTGTTTTAATTAAATAGGAAAAATGACTAGAGGAAAAGTGCTAATTTGTTTTGCACTTAGCTTTGATATATGAAAAAGTTGAATACCATTAGTTTAAATTTTATGTCTTAGAAAAACATGCATCTTTTCTTTTAGGACTATGATATGCCCATTTAAAACACCAATATGTAGAAATTTAGATAAATGGCAAACCTCACTTTTAAAAATTCAATTCATCAAGCATATACTAAGGTTTTACCATGTTCATGGCATTGTTCAAGGCACTTGGGATGCAAATGCAAAAAGGCAAATCATTGGCATTATATCTTCATGTAAGATTGGAATTAAGTGGAATCTGGAAAGGAATGAGGAATTCCAAGATGTTGAGGACAGAAGGGAGAGAATCACAGGCATAGGGGAACATTTGCGCAAATACAAATACGAGAGTGAACATATATGCTGTCATGTACAGGAAATTCCAAATAAGACCATTGTGTCCAGAAGAGTGATTGAGGGATGGTAAATGGAAAATTGGTCTGAAACAATGACTTGGGGGCAGAATATGAGGGGATTTTAAATTTCGAAGAGAAGTTTGCATTTTATTGTGGAATATGACTTCACCTTATTGAATGATACAACCAAGACCTGCACTTTTGGATGGTGGTGGTTAAACCAACCTAAATAGGCTGATAAAATGGAAACTCATTTAAAATAAAGTACAATTAGTACTGTCTAGATGTCACTTAAGTAGAATTTATAGTATCGTATTCAGTAGGAAATACATTCTGAGTTCCAAATATGAATGCAGTTGTAATAATTAGCCATGTAGTAGTATCAAAAGCAAAGGCATAGGTACCTGGTCCATAAATTATGCACATTGCTCTTGAAAGATACTTTTAAATTGCCTACTTCTGGGTACTCATAATTAGGTAAGTCTTGACCTAGAATTTTAAAAAGGCATTGATCTAGGACAATCATTCTTTGAGTATTTTGAATTGATGAAAAACAAAAAAACTAGTTAAGGTGTCCTGAATTAGATTATATACTATGTCTGTGTCTGCAGTTCACTTGTTAGTCATGTCTTTGTAAGTTTAGAGTACCTGTACTTGTTTTTTGGGAAAGGGACTAAAAATAGATATGAACTATTTTAGGAAAAAATTACATAGGCAAAATAGTTCAGTGGAAGAAAAAGAAACTTTAAAATTCTTTCTAAATTATATATAAATACATATATATATAATGTATATTTTCACATAGATTTATATGTTTCTTATGTATTTAACAAAGCTAATTAAATTTGATCATGACACATTTTTGTGTGAGTATGTGTATCCTTTAGAAGGGTTGCTAAATTTCTGTGACTATTGCATTACTTTAGAATTTAATTCTAGAAACCATTTAATTAACCTTTCTGAATAATATAAGCTTATACATTATATATGTATAAACACATATAATTATAAAAGGATATTAAATAATTCAGTTCTAAAATAATACAAGAATCCCAGAAAGTTAACAAGCAATAAAAAGAGTCTCTCTAAAATAAACACACATGCACTCATATATTCACACCTTGTCTTGATCAAATTTAAGGATTGATGTTAAATAAATTGTCAATATATGATTCTAAAGCTGACACATGGTCAGTCACATAAAACTGACAAATAAGAACTAAGATAGAAATAAATGAAGAGGCTCAAGAGAGACTTTAAGAGCAATTATACATCTAAAATATAAGATGAGCAACTGAAACACCACAAAACAGATGTGATCCACAGAAATAATGACAAGTTCAAATCTCCGATTATATTTGGAGTGCCTGATGTTCATTTGAGATTTTTTTAGATACTAGGAATGTTTTAAAATATTTAAAATTCTATAGGGGCTTACCTTCATAATCATCCACTATATTTTAAGAATAATGCATTGCAACAAATAAAAAAATAATATGCATTTGCACATAGTAGGCATTTAATAATTGGTTTTGAATGAATAAATGGTTTCTGAAACTAACCAATATAAAATATGAAGAGAGATGCATTCTAAATTTTCATTTAATCCTGTAGACAAATACATTTAAAAAATAACATTAACTGAAGTTTGATTTTGGCATGAAAAGCTTTGTTTCAAAAAATAGTAATCTAACATAATGAAAAACAATTTGAAATTATTGGCTGGTTCTTCTCCTATACATTCATGAGTAAAACTGCATCATCTGAAGTTAGTACCCATGACAAATCTGTAAGTCGAGGTTCATTATCGTCCACTGACCTGCTATGGCTTTGCTAAATGAAGGGCAGCTCCTGACTGATCATTCTCCTTGCCACAATCTTCCATCTCTTCAATATTACCTATAGAGACTCAGGCTTCACAATGGGATAGTGGTGATGAGATCCTTGTCATGAAATAATGAATTGAAAAAAAAAGACATTTATAATTCCTAACACAAGAGAACTAGTAACGGAGCTCCCACACTTACAGGGGTGTGTCTTTTAGGTTATTTGACTCTACCAACACTCTTGATGCTTGAGTGGCCCAGAATAATATTAATAATTTGTATAACATCAGTGTGTGAATTGATGGGGCTTTAAGGAAACATAAGAACCACAATTTTCTGATATAGTCATAGGATAGTATTAGAGGTTGAAATCAGATATTCAAGATCCTCTACGCTGCTATTCTAGACTCATTTTACTCTGTTCCCTATAAAAAACTACACATACCAGCCAGGAACCTTATACTGACTTATTCCAAATTCTTAATTTACTTATGCACCATGTTTCTTCTGTAACTAGTTTTTGAAATCCTCTTCCTTCAAAACCCTACTCAGGTTCAAAACCTACTGGTTTCCCCAGATAAAAATGTCTATACCTTGTTATATATTTTTTATTTTACTTTATCTGGTTATTCCCTTTGGACTTGTCACATTCTACCTGGGTACTATATTTATCTGAAATAATGGAATTCATTCCTTTCCCTCCACTAGTAGATTGTAAACACCTTCAGGGAAAGAAAGGCATTATGTTTCATCTTTCCATCACTAGTTCCTTCTTTTTAAATTTAAATATATTTGAATGAAATAGTTTGAATTGAAGCAACTAATTTTAGGATCATAAATCTAGAGATGAGAGAATTTGAAGACAATTTTCATTCAATCCCTTCATTTTACAAAAAAAAAAGAAAGAAAAAGAACATTGAGACCAAGGGAGTGACAAGTTTTATGTGTCAAAAGTAGTATTTTAACCCAAAGTCAGCATGCTTTCTTCTCTACCAAAGAGCCTCAAGCTACTTAGAATTAAGAGAAAGCAATGTCTCTGATTGTATTCGGTTTTTAATTTATTCATCATAAAGATTTCAGTGAGAAGACTGAAGTACTGTTCCTAACTCTGATAACTACGTATTGTGTAGTAATGGGCAACCCTATTCCTCTTTGTGGGTCTCAGATTATTCATCTATAAAGTGAGGGAGATGTGGTGAAGAAAATACTTTGTGAAGTCCAAACTGGTATATAAATATGTTGTTATGGTTGTTATTTGGATAGGTACTGGTCTGTGATTTCAACAGTTATGGGAACCCACAGATGAGGAAATTCCATTTACCAATGCACACCAGGAATTTTTCTGCTGCCTAGAACATTGAGAGATTAACTGACCTCCTCAGAGTTATAAAATCAGAGGCACAATTTGAACCCAGGTCTCTTTCACCTCTCCCATTATTGTTTTTATTATCATTATTTTTATTAATAGATTAATATGAATGAATTGATTATTATCATTATATTTAACAACATTATAAGCCTCCATTAATAATTGATTCACTATCTTCTAGATATATAACTAATCTTCACAGAACTCATATTGAATATTTCTTTAAAATGTTGACGTCTATTTCAGTAATATACAAAATTTGGCTCCTCTTCCAGAACTGACCTGTTATGTGACTACTAACTGAAACCAAATCTCTCTTTGGAAGACTGTACAGAACTGCTACCATAGTGACTTGTTTTAGTAGCTTTACTAACTCTGTATTTTGTGAAAACTAGAGTCCATTTTATTGAAGCTCCTTATGATGTTATTTGGCATCACTACTATACCTTTTTATGAGACAATAAGAGGCACATGCCCACTATCCTTAAGTATGCATTATCCTTTTGATTTTACTCTTCATAGTATTAGCAAGACAAGAATATTCTAAAGACAAAAGTGAAAATTTCCTTCCCGACTAAAAAGCACTTAAAGCAACTCATGTGTCCAGAAAAACATTTGTCTTCTTTTAATTAAACTCAATCTTGAGCTATTTGGTATATTTAACAGTTAACATTTAACACTGGAGGACTATAATTGGTAACTAAATCACAAGGAACTAAAAGGTTTTCACTACATTAACTCTTTTTGAACAGTAAACTTCCTTAAAGGGCACTGCCAAAAGGAAAGAGAAAATGTAAATCAAATGAAAACTCTTTAAAAGAACCATGAAGAGGGGGAAGCTGGGTGGCTCAGTGGATTGAGAGCGAGGCCTAGAGATGGGAGGTCTGAGGTTAAAATCTGGCTTCAGACAGTTCTTAGCTGTGTAACCCTGGGCAAGTCACTTAACCCCCATTTCCTAGACCTTACCACTCTTCTGCCTTGGAACCAATGCATAGTATTGACTCCAAGAAGGAAGGTAAGGGTTAAAAAAAAAAAAACATGAAGACAGAGACAGAGACACATACACACAGACAGACAGACAGACAGAGACAGAGAAAGAGAGACAGAGAGAGAGAAAGAAAGAGAAAGAGGTCGATATAGAGAGACAGAGAGACAGAAACATGGAGAGAGAGAGAGAGAGAGAGAGAGAGAGAGAGAGAGAACCCAACAAACTTAAGGCATGATTTACAATTGGAAGTTGAAAAGTTCTATTAAATCGTGATTTTGTCTTCCTTAGAGATTTTTTATATTGGATATTTTTTAAATGTTGACTTCTATTTCAGTAATATGCAAAATTTGGCTCCTCTTCCATAATTGACCTGTTATGTGACCAGTAACTGAAACCATATCTTCATATCTAGATATGAAATTTTCCTCTTTTTTTAGAATTTATATGCAGTTTAATTCCACATGACATATTTTCACATAACTATTAAAAGTAGGACGAGGAGGAGGAGGAGGAGGAGGAGGAAGAGGAGGAAGAGGACAAGGAGGAGGAGGAGCAGGTAGTCATTCCAGAAGAATTTGAGTCTTCTAGCATTTGTGCCTACTCTATGTCAGACAGTGTGCTAAGTGCTGGGAATCCAACGTTCACTTTCTAATGGGAAAGAGGAGCATGACAGTGATGAGGTGCATAGAAGATCAAAGCAGAATGGATGGGAGAGCATCTCGGAGGGGAAGGCACTGGCTGCCAGGGGACTTTAGGAAAGTCCTCCTGCAATAAGCCAGATTTGAACTGTTCCTTAAAGGCAGCCAAAGAAGCTAAAAGGCAGAAGGAGCAAGATCCTTATAGACAAGCAGGGGTAGGGAAAAGGCATGGGACATAAAGGTCATGTGCAAAGAACATGTAGGCTGTGTATTAGAGTAGGGAGAAGGGTACAAAATGTGTCAGAAGTTTTGGAAGCATCCAGCTGATGAAAAGTAGTCTACAGGTATTATTTTGTTTAATGCTTAGAACACACCTATGAAATAGATGTTATTATTTCCATTTTACAGATGAGAATAAAAAGAGAATCAAAGAAATTTAATTGATTTTGACATGTACATGGTAGAAGAAATAAATTTAACATATATCTAAATATTTTAAGATTTTCATTTCTTATAAACTTTATTGATACAATATTCAAATGTTCTTGATCAGATTTTTTAGTAAAATAGAAATTGGAAAGTATTAATTATCTGCACTACATAATACAATGAAGATTTTAAAAAGTCATTTCATGCGTGTTTTAAAAGCATTTGATATTTATACAGAGACATGTTACACTATATTCAAAATTACTTTATATTACATCAATACCTTTCTTGTTGTGAAAATGTCTTTGTTATTGCATTCTTTCTCTTTTGTCCAATTTTCTGTAACCCCATTTTTTCCTTGGCAAAGATACTCTAGTGTTTTGCCACTTTTTCTCCAGCTCATTCAGGAAAATGAGGCAAATAGTATTAGGTAACTTGCCCAGGGTCACACAGCTGATAAATGTCTGAGGCCAGATTTGAACTCAGGGAGACAAGTCTTCCTGACTCCAGGCACAGCATGCTACCCACTGTGCCATCTAGCTGCCTGGAAAATGTCCTAATGAATAATTATGAATAAACAAGATGATTCACAAATTAGGTTAATTCTAAAAAAAGGCACACTTTTGGATAATGATATTCCTTGGAAAGCAATCTACTATGCTCACTGCTAACATGAATACTTCAGTATTTATTTTGAAAATATAGATTTTAGCTTATTAAGCAAAGAATAAGCCATGATGTTTATATAAACATTTTAAAATTATGACAATGTCATGCATCTTAAAAATTAATGTAAATTGTCTATTTTTTAACTCTGTAGTCAAGTTCCAAAATATAAAAGAATGCAACAGGTTTTAATTTGTATTTTGTAAAGAGATGTCTCAATTCTCGTCACACACGAAAAAAAAAATTCCAATCAACCAACTAGAATTTGGGATGATCCATTGTTGCAAGCTAATGACATAGCCTTTGGAAGGTACAGGTTTATTCCTTCAGGTATATTCCTACAGCTATATTCCTTCAGATGTACAATTATATCTACAAATGAATTTGGTGCTTAGCATTTGGTGCTATAGCATATTTACAAATCAGACTTTCCCAGAGTGGTTCTAGCTGCATCCTCTAGTTTTTAGAGAATAGTGTTTCTAGAGTTCCAATATATTTTGTCCTCAAACAAATAAACTTTTGCTGAAATTCAGAGGTTAAAGATAATGTGATTGAAGAAGGTTGTTAACATTGAGGAGTCATTCATATTTATATTGACAAAATGCAGCTCAGAACCTTGCCTACATGAAGTGCTCTTCATTGCTATAGTAAATACATTTCATGGAAGATAGTAAAATGATTACAGCTACATATTCACTTCTTCCAATTTATAACACTCTCTTCCCTGATTCTGACAACAAAAGAAAATGGTTTCTATTCTATGATATTCTTATTGGTTCCTATTCATTGATGGAGTATTTCTTGCCTTAAATATATGGCTTTGAAGGCAATAATTGCTGTTTCTGTCCTTGATTGCCATCCAAATCCTTGTCCTATGGAAGGTTAGTTATATATTTTTTAAGAAATTAATTATCATGTTCTGGGCATACTAAGTCTCCTGATAATGATTACAATAAGTCGGGGAAGATTTCAAGGAAAATTTGGAATCTGAATTAAGCCTAAAATTAGGGTAATTTTTGGGGGCAATATAATTTTATTATTTCTAAAGAAAGCATTGTCATAAAAGTATATTTCTTCTGGAGTAATTGAGAATGTAACCTGGTAGTTCCCAATCAGGATTTCCTGCCTTCTTAAAATACTTAATTTGAAAAAGGAACTATTCAAAATAAAAACAAACAAATAAATTCTACTTGTAAAGGAGTATTGAAGAAATTAAAAAAAAAAACACTACTCTTTGAGGAAACACCATGACCTCCCTTACCATGATAGATAGTTAAACAAAGAATTGATCCTGATATATTCTGAATTTGGTTACTTCTTTGATGTACTTAAGGAGATCTTGTCAATGGTAAGCTCATTTATAATGTGAATTCCAGTTTGGCATTCCATGATTGAAATATATTTAGTTTTGTTGACATGTGTTTGGATAGCAATTAAAATAAATATATAATTATAGACCATGGGCTATATAGCTTTGAGTGGGTATGGACCCACAAAGCACTCTGAGTGGCATTTTTAGAGGATTTATATGGAAGGACTACCACATGCTACATAAAAGAGACATTTGTATAGGTCTTAGGATGAAAAGGATCATAAATATCATCATCCAAAGTGTATATGACTGGATTTGGAAATGTGCCTGTCATGGAGTGACAATGACAAGTAACTGATGGATAGCTTGGTAAGGAAGTAAAGCAAGGCCCTCCATATTTGTCTGATATTTTATGAAGAATTTATGATAGGACATGAGTGAGAATCGCACTGAATAACAGGGCGGGAATGGTCTAAGACCTATGAAATCAGTGGAGGACTCAGATGAATGTAATAGATCACAGATCTAACTGAATACATGTCTGTATATCATTTGCCATTGTGGACACTGTTTAAAGTATAGAGGAAAAGAAAAAAAGGCAGCATATTTCACACCAAAGAAACTGGTGTCAGATAATTGAATTTCTGGATGACTGACCATTAATAAAAAAATGGGGGAAAGTTATATACAAGTGTGCAGATTGTTTATTGCTGTAACACAGAGTCTGTGGCATTCTTTGATTTAAGAGTATTGGACTGTTTAATCGAAGTCTTACCACAGTGAATAATGCAACCTGCTCATTCAAAGTAAGTACAAGTAAAACAAAATGTAGTATAGATCCATCCTGATTCTCTCCCAAATATTTGATCTCTCTCCTGCTTTGAAGTCAAATTTCAGAGGTCCACTATACCCTCTGGTAAGAAACACACAAATTGGAAAAATTGTGATTGTAGCTAAGTGAATAAGGAGATGGATACACCAATGAGAAACATAGTCAAAGGAGAAACAAAAAGATTTGGAAACAGATTAGAGATGTGGAGTAAAAGAATTGAGTAGTCAGAGGATAATGATTAATGGAATATGGTATAGCTCTTGTCAGTAATGGGGGAGTTCAAAAGAAGAAAAGGGATTGGGGGGAAAGATAATAAATTCTTTCTTGGATATGTTGAATCTGCAAGAATGAACATTTAATAAGCATTTACTTACTTACCCAGCTCAGCACCTAAAGGCTTCTCTTTTAAACATCTAAGAGTTATTTGATGATATGAGAGAATATCTCAGGGCAGAGATCAGGGTTGGTATTATATATTTATATTAATATGCATTTGGATATATATACATATATATATATATATATATGGAGAGAGAGAGAGAAATACACACACATGTATATTTATATGTCACTGAGATGCTAATTAAACTCAGAATCTGGGAGCTGTTGCAATCATGAAGTTAGATAGAATAGTGCAAAAAGATAGAATCTGTCCAACATTGAATCTAGAAGAGACTTCAATGTTCACTTACTAAGTCAAACAGGATGTATGGAGCTGGGATTTGAATTCAGGCTCTTTGACTCCCTTCTGTGAAATCTTTTCCATTGCAACAAGCTAGCTCTAAGCTGTCCTTTGGACAGCAAAAAAAAAAATATATATATATATCCTCCATCATAAAGTGGCAAATCAAGGTCTTTAAGGTTTATTTGGATCTCCCAGAGATTGTGCTCTTACTGTCATGGCCCGAAGAACCCAAGGTCATCTCCACAGCACAATGAAGTAGCAGAAAAGTGAACTGATTGCATAAAGATTTTTTAAAATGAGTTAAACAGTAGCATCACAATTTGCTAGCTATATGTCTCTTCTAATGTTATCATGTACTTTGGCCTGAAAATTCCTCAAGTTGGAGGCATCAGGGTCTTTAAAAGAATTGTTGCCTAACTTGATCAATCTTATATATTTAAAATTTTTTTGAAAAAGTTATAGTTAAAATGAAAAATATCTGCTTAGACATTTATCCCTTCTAAAGATTAAATACTTAGTCTTGTTTATAGCAGGATAAAATAATTAGCATGTCAATTAATTCTGGTCTCATTTATGTTTCTGCTATTAATATTAGCTCTTTGTATAAGTAGGATTTTGTGCTTAGATACTGGTACTTTAAAGGCAAATATTGTTATTTCCAAGCTATGGAGGTTTGAATTTTCTTTTATTTCATACTGTAATGAAAGGCTTATCAGGTGTTTTCATGTAGAAATAATTTTGATTGAGACAGAAAGCTCTAATTAATGTAGGAATTAGTATTAGACGTGTGTAGAGTAGCAAAAGAGATGGATATTAAAATTGTTGTTTTGGGTGAATATATATATATATCATCTACAATTTTCCTAAACACCTAAACCAATTATTTGCCATATAGATTTTTTTTGAGGATCTGGGACTGAATGGGTTAAAGCATGTAATAAATACTTATTTTGATAAACAAGGTTATACTTTTATATTATTTCAATTAGATGATGTTTTGCTGCATATGTTAGGTAAAATATTTTTATTGGATAATAAAATGTCTCATACTATCAATTTCAATGGTAAGGTTTTTTCTTTTTAAAATACATGTCTAGAAATGCCACTTTATAGAGGTAAGAGTATTGGTCTCTTTATCATCATTGATTTGATTTATGGAGAGGCCAAATATTTTGCTACTCTTTCATTGCTTTCCCATTTATTCTTTTCCCATTCCCCAAGGCTTAGGTTATTGTAGGTTAAATGCATCCTTAGAGAAAATTTGTTTTTCTATAAGCAGGAAGGAAATAATAAGCAGAAAAGCCTGACAGATAGTTGTTTACCCTGCCCTTCTAAAATTAAATGTCAATCTATCCAAATTGGGCTTCAGTTACTTATCTGATGTAAAATTTACTTTCCTACTGAGTCTCTTCAATCCATACAGCATTCTTTTACTTCTTTAAAAGAAAAAAAAATTTTGTGGTTTCTATACAAATTTGACTCTTTAAAAGAGAGGAAAGGGGATGCTTTTTCAACCATTAATGAAGTCATTAAAAAAGCATAAGTAGGAGGCTGAAATTTGCATAAAGGAGAAAAAATACAGATATAATTTAAAAGTAGCAAATAAATGAAAGAATATATATTAAAGATAAAGAAATATAGGGGGAAAAGTTTAAAATCAGACAAAATATGCCTTAGAATGTAAGTTTCTTTGAGGACAGGAAATGTCTTTTTACTTATATTTATATATCCAACACTTAGTACAATTTTTACTTGGCATATAAAAACACTTAATAAATGCTTTCTTTCTTTATTTTCCTTTATTCCATTAAAAATCAGGAGCAGCTAAGGAGCATAATGGATAGACTGCAAGTCCTGCAGTGGAGAGAATTTGGCTTCAAATTTAATCCCAGATATTTCCTAGCTGTTTGACCCTAGACAAGTCACTTAAACCCAAATGTTCCTCCTCTGTTTTTCAACAAGAGTTTTTAAAAGTTCATATTTTTAATGTACTCTCTGAAGGGTCTTTATGACACTTCTGAGCTTCCATCTCTTTGTTTTATTTTTGTTTTGGAAACTGTGTCTCCCTATCACTCCCTTGATAAAATGGCAATGACTACTCACTGACTGGTCCTACTATTGATGGAGACAAGTTTTGACCTCTTTATGATCTGGCCATATTTTCTCCCCTTTAGACAGCATGTCTATTCATTTTGGTGCTAAACTTAGAGTTCCCCTGGGCAGCTTTTGCCTTACATTAGCTTAAAACTCCTCAACCCAAGTGATTCATCAGCCTCAGATTTTCTAGGTTGCAGAGATTATAGACACATTTCCACTCCATCCTCACAAGGCTCAGCTTATATAGTTTCAAATTTTTTAACATCCAAGCAAAGCATTATATATTGTTGTTATGATTGCCTCAGTAAGAGTACTTCAGCTGGGTAGCTCAGTGGATTGAGAGTCAGGCCTAGAGACAGGAAGTCCTAGATTCAAATCTGCCATCAGACACTTCCCAGCTGTGTGACCCTAGACAAGTCACTTGACCCCCATTGCCTAGCCCTTAACACTCTTCTGCCTTGGAGCCAATACAAAGTATTGACTCCAAGATGGAAGGTAAGGATTAAAAAAAAAAGCTTTCTATTTATCAAATACATAGGCATGAATTTTGATTATCTATTTGTAAATTTCTAAAAATGAACTCTTGAGACCTCTCGACTTCCGGTTAAGATGGCGGCTTAGAGAAAGCTAAAGCTCAGATCTCCTGAAAACCCTTCCCAACCGATCTCAAACTATAAGCTCCTAAGGCGCCGAAATTCAAAACGATCAACAGCACAGACCCTGGGAACCCTCCTCCTGGACCTGGACCCGGTTCAAAAGGTACGGCTCCCCTTAAAAGCCAGAACCCGAGATCACTCGGACCTCAGGGGTAGGAGCGCAGAGTCCAAGGCTCCCGGAAGCCGCAGCCTGGCCGGGCTCAGAGAGCAGAACCCTCAGGGCCTTCTACAGTCCCGGTGAAAGTTACTGCCTGGGGCTTCCGCTGCAGAGAGCTGGTCAAAGCAACAGCAACCCTCAGGGCGGGCAAGACAGCCTCACGGGCTGGATCCTGCTATCCAAGTCTCAGTGAAAGTCCTTGCCCGGAGCTTGGGGAAGCTGAAGCCCATCCCCCCGCAGGCCTACGAAACAGCCTCACGGCCAGCGATTCTGAAGGCAACTTCCGGAAAGCGAGCCGGGGGGAGAGTGTGGCCTCGTGGTCCGACCCTTCCATTCCAGTTCCAGTGAGGCATATTCAGTTTAACCCAGGGAAAGCTCATAGAACTATCTGCCCAGGACTAAAGCCCCTGAACACCAGAAAGAGACAAGAAAAACTAATCCTCCACATTCAGAAATGGCAAACTCCACAGAACCACAGAAGCCCCAAAATACCAAGAAAAATAAGAAGAAAGGGGCGACTTTGGACACATTCTATGGAGCCAAAATACAAAATACAGAGCAGACAGAAGATAATATAAAAGAAAATGCTCCAAAACCTTCCAAAGGAAATGGAAACTCTCCACAAACCTATGAAGAATTTGAATCAGAAATGACCAAAAAGATGGAAGCCTTCTGGGAGGAAAAGTTGGAAATAATGCAAAAGAAATTCACGCATCTACAAAACCAGTTTGACCAAACTGTAAAAGAAAACCAGGCTTTAAAGGCCAGAATCAGGCAGCTGGAAGACAACGATCGTGTAAAAGAGCAAGAATCAATAAAGCAAAGCCAAAATACCAAGAAATTAGAAGAGAACATAAAATATCTCACCGACAAGGTGATAGATCTGGAAAATAGGGGGAGAAGGGATAATTTAAGAATAATTGGACTCCCAGATAAGCCAGAAATAAACACCAAACTGGACATGGTGATACAAGATATAATCAAAGAAAATTGCCCAGAGATTCTAGAACAAGGGGGCAATACAGCCACTGACAGAGCTCACAGAACACCTTCTACACTAAACCCCCAAAAGACAACTCCCAGGAATGTAATTGCCAAATTCCAAAGCTATCAAACAAAAGAAAAAATCCTACAGGAAGCCAGAAAAAGACAATTTAGATATAAAGGAATGCCAATCAGGGTCACCCAAGACCTTGCAAGTTCTACTCTGAATGATCGTAAGGCATGGAACATGATCTTCAGAAAGGCAAGAGAGCTGGGTCTCCAACCAAGAATCAGCTACCCAGCAAAACTGACTATATACTTCCAAGGGAAAGTATGGGCATTCAACAAAATAGAAGACTTCCAACTTTTTGCAAAGAAAAGACCAGAGCTCTGTGGAAAGTTTGATACCGAAAATCAAAGCGCAAGGAATACCTGAAAAGGTAAATATTAAGGAAAGGGGAAAAATGTTATCTTCTTCTTTTACTCAAACTCTCTTCTATAAGGACTACATTTATATCAACCTATGTATACTAACATGTGGGGAAAATGTAATGTATAAATAGGGGGTAAAGAAAGACCAAATAGAATAATCATTCTCACACAAAGATTCACAGGGGAAGGGGAGAGGAAGAAAACTCCTATAAGAAGGAGAGGAAGAGAGGAGGGGGGGGGGGGGGTTACTTAAACCTCAATCTCAGGGAAATCAGCTCTGAGAGGGAAAAACCTCCAGATCCATTGGGATCTTGAATTCTATCTTACCCAACAAGGGTAAGGAGAAGGGAAAACCAAGGGGGGGAGGGGGAGAGGGAGAACAAAAAGGGAGGGAAAGAGAGGGGGGAAGGGGAGGGAACAAAAAGGGAGGGTCTATAAAGGGAAACATCAAGGGAGGGGACAAGGGGGACTGTTTCAAAGTAAATCACTGGACTAAAAGGTAGAGCCGAAGAAGAAAAGGTTAGAATTAGGGAAGGCAATCAAAATGCCAGGGAGTCCACAAATGACAATCATAACTTTGAACGTGAATGGGATGAACTCACCCATAAAACGTAGACGAATAGCAGAATGGATTAGAATCCAAAACCCTACCATATGTTGTCTTCAAGAAACACACATGAGGCGGGTTGACACCCACAAGGTCAGAATTAAAGGATGGAGTAAGACCTTCTGGGCCTCAACTGATAGAAAGAAGGCAGGAGTGGTAATCATGATATCTGATAAAGCCAATGCAAAAATAGACCTGATCAAAAGGGATAGGGAAGGTAATTATATTTTGTTAAAAGGGACTCTAGACAATGAGGAAATATCATTAATCAACATGTATGCACCAAATAATATAGCACCCAAATTTCTAATGGAGAAACTAGGAGAATTGAAGGAAGAAATAGACAATAAAACCATACTAGTGGGAGACTTAAACCAACCATTATCAAATTTAGATAAATCAAATCAAAAAATAAATAAGAAAGAGGTAAAAGAAGTGAATGAAATCTTAGAAAAATTAGAATTAATAGACATATGGAGAAAAATAAATAGGGATAAAAAGGAATACACCTTCTTCTCAGCACCACATGGCACATTCACAAAAATTGACCATACATTAGGTCACAGAAACATAGCACACAAATGCAGAAAAGCAGAAATAATGAATGCAGCCTTCTCAGATCACAAGGCAATAAAAATAATGATTAGTAATGGTACATGGAAAACCAAATCTAAAACCAATTGGAAATTAAACAATATGATACTCCAAAACCGTTTAGTTAAAGAAGAAATCATAGAAACAATTAATAATTTCATCGAGGAAAATGACAATGGCGAAACATCCTTCCAAACCTTTTGGGATGCAGCCAAAGCGGTAATCAGAGGTAAATTCATATCCCTGAATGCTTATATTAACAAACAAGGGAGAGCAGAGATCAATCAATTGGAAATGCAAATGAAAAAACTGGAAAGCGATCAAATTAAAAACCCCCAGCAGAAAACCAAATTAGAAATCCTAAAAATTAAGGGAGAAATTAATAAAATCGAAAGTGATAGAACTATTGATTTAATAAATGAGACAAGAAGCTGGTACTTTGAAAAAACAAACAAAATAGACAAGGTACTGGTCAATCTAGTTAAAAAAAGGAAGGAAGAAAAGCAAATTCACAGCATTAAAGAAGAAAAGGGGGACAGCACCTCCAATGAGGAGGAAATTAAGGCAATCATTAGAAATTACTTTGCCCAATTATATGGCAATAAATACACCAATTTAGGAGAAATGGATGAATATATACAAAAATACAAACTGCCTAGACTAACAGAAGAGGAAATAGAATTCCTAAATAATCCCATATCAGAAATTGAAATCCAACAAGCCATCAAAGAACTTCCTAAGAAAAAGTCCCCAGGGCCTGATGGATTCACCTGTGAATTCTATCAAACATTCAGAGAACAGTTAATCCCAATACTATACAAACTATTTGACATAATAAGCAAAGAGGGAGTTCTACCAAACTCCTTTTACGACACAAACATGGTACTGATTCCAAAACCAGGCAGGTCAAAAACAGAGAAAGAAAACTATAGGCCAATCTCCCTAATGAATATAGATGCAAAAATCTTAAATAGGATACTAGCAAAAAGACTCCAGCAAGTGATCAGAAGGATCATTCACCATGATCAAGTAGGATTCATACCAGGGATGCAGGGCTGGTTCAACATTAGGAAAACCATCCACATAATTGACCACATCAACAAGCAAACTAGCAAGAATCACATGATTATTTCAATAGATGCAGAAAAAGCCTTTGATAAAATACAACACCCATTCCTATTAAAAACACTAGAAAGCATAGGAATAGAAGGGTCATTCCTAAAAATAATAAACAGTATATATCTAAAACCAACAGCTAATATCATCTGCAATGGGGATAAACTAGATGCATTCCCAATAAGATCAGGAGTGAAACAAGGATGCCCATTATCACCTCTACTATTTGACATTGTACTAGAAACACTAGCAGTAGCAATTAGAGAAGATAAAGGAATTGAAGGCATCAAAATAGGCAAGGAGGAGACCAAGTTATCACTCTTTGCGGATGACATGATGGTCTACTTAAAGAATCCTAGAGATTCAACCAAAAAGCTAATTGAAATAATCAACAACTTTAGCAAAGTTGCAGGATACAAAATAAACCCACATAAATCATCAGCTTTTCTATATATCTCCAACACAGCTCAGCAGCAAGAACTAGAAAGAGAAATCCCATTCAAAATCACCTTAGACAAAATAAAATACCTAGGAATCTACCTCCCAAGACAAACACAGGAACTATATGAACACAACTACAAAACACTCGCCACACAACTAAAACTAGACTTGAACAAATGGAAAAACATTAACTGCTCATGGATAGGACGAGCCAATATAATAAAAATGACCATCCTACCCAAACTTATTTATCTATTTAGTGCCATACCCATGGAACTACCAAAATACTTCTTCACTGATTTAGAAAAAACCATAACAAAGTTCATTTGGAAGAACAAAAGATCAAGGATATCCAGGGAAATAATGAAAAAAAACACATATGATGGGGGCCTTGCAGTCCCTGACCTAAAACTATATTACAAAGCAGCAGTCATCAAAACAATTTGGTACTGGCTAAGAAACAGAAAGGAAGATCAGTGGAATAGACTGGGGGAAAGAGACCTCAGCAAGACAGTATACAATAAACCCAAAGATCCCAGCTTTTGGGACAAAAATCCACTATTCGATAAAAACTGCTGGGAAAATTGGAAGACAGTGTGGGAGAGACTAGGAATAGATCAACACCTCACACCCTACACCAAGATAAATTCAAAATGGGTGAGTGACTTAAACATAAAGAAGGAAACCATAAGTAAATTGGGTAAACACAGAATAGTATACATGTCAGACCTTTGGGAGGGGAAAGGCTTTAAAACCAAGCAAGATATAGAAAGAATCACAAAATGTAAAATAAATAATTTTGACTACATCAAACTAAAAAGCTTTTGTACAAACAAAACCAATATAACTAAAATCAGAAGGGAAACAACAAATTGGGAAAAAATCTTCATAGAAACCTCTGACAAAGGTTTAATTACTCATATTTATAAAGAGCTAAATCAATTGTACACAAAATCAAGCCATTCTCCAATTGATAAATGGGCAAGGGAAATGGATAGGCAGTTCTCAGATAAAGAAATCAAAACTATTAACAAGCACATGAAGAAGTGTTCTATACCTCTTATAATCAGAGAGATGCAAATCAAAACAACTCTGAGGTATCACCTCACACCTAGCAGATTGGCTAACATAACAGTAAAGGAAAGTAATGAATGCTGGAGGGGATGTGGCAAAGTAGGGACATTAATTCATTGCTGGTGGAGCTGTGAACTGATCCAACCATTCTGGAGGGCAATTTGGAACTATGCCCAAAGGGCGACAAAAGAATATCTACCCTTTGACCCAGCCATAGCACTGCTGGGTCTGTACCCCAAAGAGATAATGGACACAAAGACTTGTACAAAAATATTCATAGCCGCGCTCTTTGTGGTGGCCCAAAACTGGAAAATGAGGGGATGCCCATCAATTGGGGAATGGCTGAACAAACTGTGGTATATGTTGGTGATGGAGTACTATTGTGCTAAAAGGAATAATAAAGTGGAGAAGTTCCATGGAGACTGGAACAACCTCCAGGAAGTGATGCAGAGCGAGAGGAGCAGAACCAGGAGAACATTGTACACAGAGACAAACACACTGTGGTATCATCGAACGTAATGGACTTCTCCATTAGTGGTGGTGTAATGTCCCTGAACAACTTGCAGGGACCCAGGAGAAAAAAACACCATTCATAAGCAAAGGATAAACTATGGGAGTGGAAACACCGAGAAAAAGCAACTGCCTGAATACAGAGGTTGAGGGGACATGACAGAGGATAGACTCTAAATGAACACTCTAATGCAAATACTATCAACAAAGCAATGGGTTCAAATCAAGAAAACATCTAATGCCCAGTGGACTTACGCGTCGGCTATGGGGGGTTGGGGGGGGGGAGGAAAAGAAAATGATCTATGTCTTTAACGAATAATGCTTGGAAATGACCAAATAAAATATATTTTAAAAAAAATGAACTCTTAATAATCATCTTTGATCTCACCCCAAGTAGAGGGCTTAAAGGTAATGGGAAGATTGTAGATACTATCATTTATTGTCAAATGGAGAATATCATGAAGATATTTTTAAATTTATTTTTATACTTACTTTTAGAATACTCAAACTAAGCATCAGAATAAATAGCTATATTTACCCAGAAGTGTGCTGGTAAATGTTTAACAACCAGCACTTGGAGGAAAAAATGTACTTGTGACATACTTTAAGTGTAATCAGCATTATTAACATCTTTTCTCTCTCTCTTTTTTAAGCCTGGGTAATCAACAAAGCAGTTAATCAAGTGCTGATTGGAAGTATTTGCCAATTTTCCAGGCATAAATTCTCACACTGAAAATTTAACAATTAGTTCTCTTAAGCCAGTAGAAACTGCCTCTAGCACACCAATGCATTTCTATAGCTCTCTTAACTTCTTATCTAAATGCTTTAGAGAGAGCATTGTATAGTGGAAAGGATGTTGGTTATGGCATCAGCAGGTTGAGCCACTGGTTTCCCCATTTTCTTTTTCTATATCCAAAGGCAAATCACTTCTCTTCTTTGGGACCCAATAATGACTGTACTAGATTAGGTGATTTTTAAGTTCCCTTTATGTCTAAATATATGGTCCTAAGAAATACACTTAAAGATACTCAAAAGCAGTTGGATCCCATCAGTTTGAATATTCCTTTAAATGATTCAAATCATAATCCATCAATACCTCTAATCATCCTGGATGGTTCTTTTCCATGTCCTATATACTTTCCAAGGAAGTTCACCCAAAAGTGCTCGAGGTCTTCCTCATTCTCTCTGACATCCTGAAGGTAATAGTTGAGTGTCCTGGCTGTCCACTAGTCATCCTTACTCCTCTTTGCCATTTACCTACTCCATTTTACCTACCTGCCATTAAATTCCTGGATGGTATTTTTTGCACCTATTCTTCAAAATTCCTTATTTTTAGTTCTCATCCATGTTTCTATAGCCCTTTAAATTATTTCCAGTTACTTAATTATGCTGGAAAATAATTTGTTTTCTTTATCAATTCATTTTATTTTGCCAAATCAGATGAAACTCTTCAGAGTTTTTTTTGCCATAGTTTTGGAAGCAGGCAATTAATAAATGTCTTTGATGATAATTTAAGTTCTTTGGGTCCTTGCTTCTTTCTCTTTTAAAATGAAGAGTCTTCTTCAAGGATGTTGGGAGGATGTATAAAGAAATCTGCAAACACTTAAGAAATTGCAGGTGATGGGGGGAAAAAACCCTCACTGGCATTGTAGAGAGCAAATCAAGTCAAGCTAATCTAATTTTGCTCTGTGACAGAGAGACTGACCTTCAAGAAAAGTGACAGCTTTTTCAAGATGTCATATGTAAAGGCTCAAAGACTGGAACCTTGTAAATGTGAAAAACTAAAAACTTACAGGTACAGGCTCAGATTTTAGAAAATGACCTTGAATTTGGAACTCTTTCCTTTCCACCCATTATGCTCCAGTCATGTTTTCTTCCATGTCTTAACAAAAACATTTACAGCTATCATGTGTAGCTTAAAATCTGTGAAGGTTTTTCATAGGTTCATGCCAGGTCTCACAGTGACCTTATCAGGTCTCTTTTTAAAATGGAAAAAACCCTGATTTTTAGAGAGGTTAAATGATTTGTCTACAGTCACACAGGTAGCAAATGTCAGAGTCAGAAACTGAACTCAGGCTTTCCCAACTCTGTGCACAGTTTTCTATCCTTTCTGTTCAAAAGAACATTATTAAAGGCTAACCAAATGGGATATCTACTGTTTAAACCTCATGAAGAAGAAAAATCAGGAGGGAGTGAAGAAATGGGGAAGGAGGATAAACTATTTTTCATTCCTCTATATTCCATATAATATATATATATATATACACACACATATATGTGTATCTGTCTGTGTATAAAACACGCATATATACACATATTTTATATAACCACCCATATGTAATACATATATACAGAAATACACACAACAAACACATACACACACATATATATGTATATATACACACATAAGCAATACCTTATTTCAGAATTCCAGAATTTTAGAGTTTTAAAGAATCTTGGAGTTCACTGGCTCTTTTCAGTATAGTAGGGGTTCTTGAGTTTTTGGAGTCTTAGACTCCTTTGGCAGGCTGTCTGATAAAGCCTGTGGATCCCTTCTCAGAATAATGTTTTTAAATTCATAAATTAAATTAAAATACATGTGATTACAAATGAAATAAATTCTATTGAAATATAGTAGAGATAGATAGATAGATAGATAGATAGATGAATGGATAGTAGATAAGTAGATAGATAGATAGGTAATTAGACCAAGTTTATGTACACCAAGATAAAAATCCATGCAATATTGTCCCTTAGTTCTAACTGCTGCGAATCTTTAATTTTTCTCTTTTTTACTATCTTATCTGTCATCCATTCATTCAATGAATATTATTAGAGAATAATTATAAGGTTATTATTGAATGTAGCTCTGTGCTAGTTACTTTAGAGGACACAGTAGTATACAAGACACAGCCCCTACCCATAAAGAGTTTATAATCTAGTAATAGAAGTCCAGTAGTCCACTATCCTCTCTTCTATTTTTTCCATTTTACATAACATCCTTCACTAACTTTGTACTCCTCTGCCTAGAGATGATGCTGAATACTAAAACAAATAGCAGCATAATACAAAGATAGATAGAGAGCATTGAGTAACATGGTGCTGTCTGAGGTGTGTTTGTCATCACAAGGTTGGCAAAACAATTCTGAATTTAATATCCTCAACAGGTTGCAAAGAAAATATATTACTCTATAATAGGTGTTTGGACAGACCCCAGGCAGTTCTGTGCTAAAAATCTCGTGGGGGAAGTTTAAGCCTTTTCTAAGCATCCTAGGGTTTATAGTTTAGGGGAGGCTCATTGACTTGCCAAGAATTTCTTCTCCAGGTAAACACAGGAAATGGAGCTTGGCAAGGACCATGACAAGAAAGAAAAGTAGTAATGGAACTTAGGGAGAGGAGTGCTCCTTCCCCTTGCCCCAGTAGTCACAAGTAGCTAGAAGCAGCTTGGAACAGTTTTATTAACCGCAGAACCAAGCACAGCAGTGCCGGAGTGATTTCCCTTCCCAGCCCAGGGCATGGGGAGAGATAGAAGACTGTGCTCTGTGGTTGCAGCTGGACAGAGAAGGCGAGAAGTTCGGGTGGGGCAGAAGTCTTACAGGGAATGTTAGGATAATGAACCCAGCTGTCTTTACCCCACTGCCCTCTCACCTTTACTTGCTTGTTTATTAATAAGATTTAGTTTTCAATTAGTTTTTGTTTTACGAGCTAAGCTGTTTCCTTCAGAGTGATTTTTGTTCTTTTTCTCTATAAAAATGTGATTTTGCTTGTGCCCTTTTTTCCATGGTCCAAGTGTACAGAAGGGCATCTTGACCACTTGGAGCCAAACACATGGATATTGAAAGAGAAGTTCCTATCTGATTTCATTGTTAGAGAAGCTTTCTCAAATGAGCCATTTTCCTAGTATTTTTATTTTTTATGTGATCCCCAAAGCAGAAACTTGAAAGAGAAATTTTTGACCTTTTACTTCTTAAGAATAATGAACTTGAAATACCTTCTGAATAATTATGAGATGTTTTAAGAATATAAGTAAAAGAAATTACTATATTTTTTGCATCTTTATCCTCTTCTAAGTATTTTTCCACATTTCCCCTGAATCTTACAAATCCCTAGAGGTGTCTCAGTTTTTCAGATAGAAAATAGCCTCAAAATAGATGAGATCACGGAAGCTTGAAGTTTAACACTTGTAAAGATTTATGCACTCTTAAATATCCTTAGATTTTCTGTATCCTTATGAAAGTTGAAATTGCTTCCACTTGTTGCTATTTCTCATATTCTATGCTCACATGAACTAAAATATATCTTAAAACTTACTGTATTTTCCTAATAACTATTCTTTCTTCCTCAAAATTTTCTCATTTCTTTACTAATCACTCCCCATATGCACAGATATATGTACACTCTACGTTATTTGTTAGGCATTTCCAAAAATATTTTCCTTGCTGTTATTGACTTTATTGATAGTTGGACACTGTAAGCCATTGTCTATGACTGTAACAACTTCTACATACATTTAAAATGACTTTTATATACATTTACAATAAAATAACGTTAAGAAAACCACAATTGGCATTTCATTCCTTAAACACAAACAAGTCAGGCTTAAGAACATATACTAAAGGAAATAAAATAAAAGAGTGCAGGCAGAACACTAACTCCATGGGAAGAAAAACTATTCCTCAATGATCTGACAATGCAACACAACTTGAACAAATGAAATAACTTATTCAGTAGTAATAAAAAGCCCAAGAAAGATGGTGGAATCCAATAGTATTTCAAGGTGACCAGGTATTAGTAGATAACTAGATTATTAAGAAAAACACTTAATTCTAGAAACTAGTGGACAGCCCTGTTTTATAACCACAACCAAAGGGTGGGATAGTATAGAATTTACCAGTATTAAACTTAGCAGTGTCCCTGCAATGTCAAGTTCTTCCATTAATGTGTGACAACTAGAATATCTTGTCTATGGATGAGGAAGTGCCTATCTTCTCCGTATCATCTATGTTATTTTGATATTATAGAGCACTTAGCCATAAACTAAGTGTTCAAAATGTACAAAATATGGTGATGGATGTCATTAGAAGGAAGATTTTAGAGACACAGATTGTATGTTTTTAATAAGTAAACATTAGCTCACTTAAAATTTTTAGTAAGATTTATCATTGATTTTAAGTTGTATATATTACTTAGATACCTGGAATATATTTCTGGTGCATTGATTTCTTTTAATTTACATTGGATTTTATACAGCTAATTTTTAAATAGCTGATTTTAATAGCAGCATTCAGAATTCATTGAAAATCTGCATAATGCCTGAATAATTGTATGGCTATAAATAAAATACTAAAACTAGAATAGATCAATTTTCAAAGTATTAGCCATTTGTGGGAACATCCTCTATTTTAATTTATAATACTGGTCGTTCTTATTACCATTTATTTTCTACTCAAATATATCTTTGAAATACATTTATTTTGCCCATTTTTCTTATCCATCATTTGCAAAATCTTGACCTTTCTTACCTTCTTTCTTGCTCTTAATGACATTTAAGTTAGAAAACTTTGGATATTCTAAAGGGAAGTGCATTTGTTTCATTGGATTTTTGGAAGCAAAGGTAAATCAATTCTAGAGAATATGAAGGTAAATTTTCATTTTTCAAGGTTACTCTTCATTTTCTGGCATTTGTAATGGAATTATTATAGTGAAAAACAATGTGCTTCTTAATATTCAGATTTTATTCTGGAAGACTTTTTGCACATTCTTCAAGGAGTTTTAAAACTTTTGACCCTGTAGATCATTGGAAGCCTATCTGATAAGCTAATGGTAAACTTGACTTTCTGGAACAAATGAGGCTCTTTCCAACTTAAATCCCTTCATCTATGTATTAGAGTGTAAGCTACTTCAACCACTTTATCTACTTTATGTAACTTTCTGAGTTTCTCAACACCTATAAGTTACATTCTGTTTGTAGTGGGTGTTTAATATTATAAATGAATTCACACGAGTTTACACTGCCTTAGAGTTCCAAAATAATTCTTAAGTATAATATTTATAATTTCTCCCAATGAGTCTGTACCTATCTTGAAATCTACACCAAGGAAGAAAAAAATGCTTTTGAAAATAAAAAGCACCGCCTTCAAATTTGCTTATGTTTGATAAACTATAATTTCCAGAAAAAAAGTTAAAGAAAGAAAAATTTACCAAGTGTTTACAATCATTTGCTTTAATGTTGGTGCCAAATGCCTGCTGCAAAAAGCAAAATTGATTGGAAGAGTCCATATGTTATATTACAAAATATTTATTAGATATGGGGTCAATATAAATTAATTAAAATGTTTTAGCTTTTTCCTGTATTTCTTTTGGATTTCCATATTTATTTGTCCCAGTAGACTGTGTGCTCCTTGAAGACAGCAACCCGGTTTTTTTGCCTTATTTTGTATCACTTTCTATCACCATGGCTTACCAAAGTATCTTACATATACTAAGGATTAATAATATTTATCCACTAGCTCATTAGCTATGCCACTTTTGATACCATGTAACTTGTGTGACATGGGCAAATCTCATAATTTATAATCTGAGCCTCATTGTTAAATATAAATAATAATAGTATTTTCAGTAACCACTATAAAGGATTTTTATGTGTATGTGTGTAAGAGTTTGTGTGTGTGTGAGAGAGAGAGAGAGAGAGAGAGAGAAAGAGAAAGAGAAAGAGAGAGAGAGAGAGAGAGAGAGAGAGAGAGAGAGAGAGAGAGAGAGAGAGAGAGAGAGAGAGAGAGAGAGAGGGAGAGAGAGAGAGAGAGATGTGCAGTCAATGTCAGTCATGATCATAGAATTGCAGTCAATGTCATGGTCAAAGATCTGTGGCAATGTAAGCCATTCTCTGCAATTCCTGGGCGTGAATTATTTCTACAATATTATTGGTTTGGACATTTCAATAAAGAAGGAAATCAAGACCTGTATTAAAGGTTCTAAGCCTCCCTCACTCCCACCTTCATCTCATGAAACGGATCCGAATCCTGTGGCCCAGGGTATGACCCAGAGACACCTGATGGCTGCACATTCATAGAGCTGGAGTTTGTCACTAGGGGGAGGTGTGGAAGGAAACCTCTAATCCTCTACCAGGCCTGTCTTGATTTCTCCTTGGTGCCACCAGTGACATCAGAGCAAATCTGGCATTGAATGAACTTGTAAGCTCAATATGTGACATTTTTATGTGATGAACTGAGATATCTTGCCTCTGATATATTCTATTCGAAGGTGATAACATGGAGGGAATGATGGGAAATGCGATCTGTAGCTGCTTTTTGGAAATATTCTTCTTTGGACAAGTTAGACTTTGGACAAGTTAGGCTATTGAATATAGATTTTAATCCCGTATTTAATTTTATTTAGAAACATTTACAGAAATAAGATGTCTAAAATGGTTTGGTTAAATTAGCTATTCCAGGAATGTGAAAATTACATTGCACTAAGAAACCATATAAGTGTGTATTGTCCCCATGGTTCCCATTTTTATCCATATTTTTACTTGCAATTTCCCTCTAGTAAAGATATCCTTTTCCCTTGTTTCTCTCCTCTGCCTTTATTAATTTACTGAGTAACAAGAGTCAAGAGAGAAGCTTATTTCTAAGATTGAAGAAGTTGTCAGTGTTAAATGACAGCATAAGGCTGGAGGTTCCCTCTTAAATTTAATTGTTAACCTTAAAAAAAAAAGAATGGTCTACTCCTCTCAGTTTAAAGTTACTACCTTTGTAAAGCAACACTTTGTACAATAGCCAATAAAATTAGTATCCCTTAGCACAGTTTTGAGAAGTATATTGAAATTAACTATTCCCAATAACACAGGGGACTAAAATTGGCAATTAACTTTAGGATAAGCATGCTAATTGCTTATTGGTTCTTTCAAATTTAACACATTGTATTTCCCTATAGGTAAACAGAACCAATGGAACAATTTGTTATTTTTATCAACTAAGAAAAAGCAGGTCCTTTACTGTCCCTATATTGCTTACTTAGTTAATCCTTTGAATATGGGGGAGATATTTTTAAAATTTAAAAAAAAAAAGGCTTTCCTGTCTTGTGTTAGCAGTGATGAAAGCAAAGAAAGATGCATTGATTTCTCCTATTCAGCTTTAAGAAATTGGTGATTAGATCTGCACAGTTAGTGACACTTGATCAACATTGCCTTCTATTTGTGGTTCACAGGCTGTCAGCAACGAGCCATTCTCTGACACCCCAAAGTGATATGGACTCCAGTAGCTCTGAGGAATTCTATCAGGCAGTTCACCATGCTGAACAAACCTTCCGGAAGATGGAAAGCTACTTGAAGCAGCAACAGCTCTGTGATGTGATCCTGATTGTGGGCAACCGCAAGATTCCTGCTCATAGGTAGGGCGATCATTCTTAACCATAACATGTATGACCATGTATAAAAGAGCATGGTCAGCATCTTATTTCAAGTGAACATTTCATATATACAAAGAATATTTTTTTGAGAATAAATGTGAGACTACTTTAAACCAGAAATATTTTCATAGAAGAGTAAGAGGATTGTAAAATGTGTTTCAGTTGTTCAGAAACACTCATAGTCTCAGATATGGGAGTAAAGTAGGTAAAATTATTTCTTTTTCCCCCCAGAGTTAACATAAATGGAATATGGACTAAACAGGAATATCTGAGAAATAGACACTCTCTGTACTCATCTGAAAATTTTGTTTTAGGCAGTCGTTTTCTTCCAGCAAACTAAAAAGAACTTTTCTCATATTTTGATGTATTATCATCACTGTTTAAAATATTTATTAATAGTATTAATGATGTTGTACTTTGGCCTCAAGACATTTTAAAGTGAAGACACATTTAAACTTCCCTCATTTCTTGGTAATTATAATTTCAAAAGTAAAATGTAAATTATCTCTGATCATAATAATGCTATGTCATTTGCATTAAGCATTATACTCTATTCAGACTGCATTCTTGAAATCTCATTCTGTCTACTGCATTTATTTTTTTGGTAAAATTGCCCCCACAGTTTTAAGTTGGCAAGACATTTCATCATTTAACTTAGGAAGCTTAACTTTTTTCATCATAATGATGTATATTTAGGCCTGCCTTGAAGTACAGTATTTTCCATAAGAGGGACAATCTAGCTTGGTGAATCAACATTTATTTTGCTACAACTTCCTTTCTAAGTTTCCAGTATTTGTGAATCCAGAAAAAGGGGCCACTGTAAACTTCAGTGACTTTCAGAACCACAAAAAAGGAGTTAAAAAGGAGATTATTGTTGCAGTCTAGGAATGTGCTATATAATATGGAAGGTGAAAATGAAACTGGTTGTCAGGAGACAAGGGACTTTGATTTTGAAAGAGATACTAAGTCAGTATTGTTTTGATGTTGGCTCAGGCCAACTATGATAGTGGTTCAAAAATATGTTTTCATTTCTTTTAAATAACTCACATGATAATCATTTTATTACTATTCATAAGACCATTTTGCTATTCAACCAAAAGAATATTTAGGAAACATTATTTTGAGTGCAAAGTTAATTAAATTAGGATAGGGATGGGAAAAGAAAACTTCCCTAAGCTTGCATACATTTTTCTTTTTCCTTTCAGTAGTCAATCTCTCTGAAGTTAATGGAAGTTAGCTTTAGCTTAAATAAAGGCAGAGTCTATGGTAAATGATTTGCTTAGCATCATGGTTTACAATATCCCCTCTGACAATTCTTAGTTTAAAAAAAAACTGAAGAAGACAATAAAAAGCAATTTTTTCCTTTAAAGTATTATTTGCTATGACACTACATTGTTATTGTAAGCAGTTGTAAATTATTACTAATTAGTTGATTATTCAAACACAATATAGCCTGAGCATATTTGTCAAAAGAATTAAACTAAATAGTTCCTCTAGACCACTAAAGGATTTTAGTTAAATCCTTTTCTGATGTATTAATTGGTATATTAACAATTTGAGTTAATAACCCTAAAAAAGAAACTGTCTCTTCATTGATAGAATAAGGTCTATAGTTTTGTTTTCTTTTTTAATAGCTATTCTAAATTTTAGCATTCCAGATTTTCTCAATAACTTTTAAGATGCAAATTTGAAGTAAAATATTATGGCATTTTCCCTCCAAAAATATCAGTGGAAATGCACATTATATTTCCTTGAATTAATAAAAATAATAATATGAATCTAAATAATGTCTTAATATTTGCAGTATTGATACATATATAAAACACATAAATAAATTTATATATAAATATATATATATATATATGTGATCTCATTTGATCCTATTTAATTAATTAACATCCCCATTTTACAGATGGAAAAACTGAAACTGAAATAGATTAAGTGGCTTACTCAGGGTCACACAGTAAGTTTCTGAGGTAAGATTTAAACTCTGGTTTTCTTGACTCCAAAGCCAGCACTTTATCCACCTTTCCTATTGTACTCAAATATTTAATTTAAAATAACATTTTCATTTTTCATGACATTTATTTACTTAGTACATCAAACTTATAGACAAATGAAGTGACTATACTTATATTCTATAGACAACTAGGTGGTATGATGGATAGAACACTAGGCTTAGAGGCAAGAAGATTTGAATTCAAACATGGCCTCCAATATTTAGTAGCTGTGTGACCCCAGGCAAGTGATTTAATCTATTTGCTTCAGATTTCTCATCTTTAAAATGAGATGCAGAAGGAAATGACAAACTACTCCATCTAGTGTGTTTGACAAGAAAACCCCAAATGGGGTCCTGAATAGTCAGTACAATGAATAAAAGAAAAGAATAAAAATATATATACATGGTTGTAAAGGCTTCATATAGAATTAAAAATCAAATGATTACAAAATATCAAAAATGGAAGGAACCTCAGAAACCATCTTGTTCAATCCACACATGCTTTAAGAATAACTACTTACAATATGATTGATAAGTAGACATCGGGCCTTAGTTTAGAGTTTCTAATGATCAGAAACATAATGACTACCCCCATAGCTTTAATTATAACAATAAAAAATAAAATAATTTTTTCACATTATAGCTAAATCTTTTTGAGAGCAAACTCCATCAACTAATCCTATTTCTTCCTGCTAGGGCCAAGCAGAAGAAATCTATTCCTTGTTCCTTTCTAGAATATTCCCTAAAAAACTTGAAAGCAGTATACTTTCTAGATGTTTCTAGCTGAGTAATGGATTTGGAGTCAAAGAAACCAAGTTCAAATCTTAACTGTGCCACATATTACCTATATGACCTTGGTTAGGAAGTGAAGTTCTCCCTTGTGCTCAATTATTTTTGTTTTGTTGTGTTTTTGAGTGGTTGTTGTTTGTTTGTTTTATTTAAATTGAGGGAGTTGAGATAAATGGCCCTTGGGTATTTGTTCATCTTCTGGATCCAATGACCCTTTTACTCAAATGGCATGAATTTAAAGCCTTTCAGCATTCTCAAAGCCCTTCTTTGGGTATTCTCTAGTCTTTCATTAGTAGAGAAGCAGAAAGAGGCCTAAAATGTCAAAAAAGATGTGTTCAAATTCCACCTGAAAAACAATAGCTGGGTAATCCTCAGAAAGTCATTTAAGCTTTTTGTGAATCAATTTACTCACTTGTAAAAGAATGGCTGAACTCTATAACTTCTAAAATCCTTTCCATCTTTAAATCGATGTTGAATTACACATGTTACATCATACAGTGTGGGATCTGCTAAGAGCAGAATATTATAGGAATACTGCTTTCTGTTTCATAGGTAATACATCTCAGTTGATGCAACATTTGCTTCCTAACCTGGATCTATTTATTTATTTTGAGATTGAAGTTCATGAGAAACCCTGAAATCTTTTTATAATAACTTCTATCTTAATTTAGCAATGTGAACTTGATCTTTGTACTTAAGTATAAAAATTTTATATATACAATATTTTATACTTTGTCTTATTAAATTTGACTTGCTTCCATCCTCTTTAGATTCTTTATTATGCTGATCTTGTTATCCAGCCTTTTAACCCCCCCATCAACAAATTCACCTTTTTTTCCCTTTTCTTCTTAACCCCTCATAATCTGACTTCCTGCCTCATCATTCAACTGTAACTGTGGTAGTTGATTAAAAATATTTAATTGCCAAATGCAATAGTTTTACTTCTAATCCTTCCTGACTTCTCAGCAGCATAAGGTATAGTTGATCATCCTTTCCTTCTAGAAATCTTCTCGCTTTGAAGTTTTTATGACTCTTCTCTCTTCTCTCTCCTTCCCCCTATTTGGCCATGCTTCATTCTTCTTTGCTGGACCATCATTTCAGGACCCCTAACTGTATACCTCCTCAAGGCTTTGGTTATCCAAGACCTCTTCTCTTCGTTATCTACAGTTTTCTTAGTGATTTCATCAGCCTTTATGAGATCAATTAGTTCTGTGTAGATAATTCCCAAATTAGTATATTTCCTTTCTCTGAAGATTCTGCCTCCTATAACTGAATACCTACTGGAAATTCCCAACTAGATATCCCACAGGCACACAGAGCTCAACATTTCCAAGTTTCAGTTTATTGCCTATCCCCCTAAATCTACTACTTATCTCAATTCCACCTCCTCCCCTCCACTTCCATTTAGGCTACCACTAACCTTCTAGTCTCCCAGATCAGAGATTATCCTTGACTCCCCACTCTCCCTTCCTAAATCCCTAATACCTGATCTTGAAATGGTGACCAAAGGTCATTCATTTTTTTCCTCCAGAATGCCTTTTGTAATCATACCCAACGTATATTTGGCTCTCACTACAGGGACCTAACAATTCCTGGTAGTTATTCATGTGGCAAAACTATTAACTGACTATAGAGCTATATACTCCCCAAAAAAGACATCCTCCCAGCTCTTGTTTCAATGGCTTCATATTTGGTGAATTGACCAACTGAGGGAATTTAGGTTAGAACTGAGTTTTAATAACTGCCATGCCAAAGAAAGAAAAAAAAAGAGCTGAACTGTGACAGAGGCCTCAATTAAGTTGACAAGATTTTGGTGGTGCCAACTTTAAAAAGATCTGGTGGTGTGACCATCATCCTTCCAGTCACCAAGGTTCAAGATAATTTTCCCCCTTTCTCATCCTCCCATATACTGCAAGACTTCTTGTTTTTGCTTCCAAAACATCCCTCACAACTATCTTTTCTCTATTCCCAGCCTAATCACCCTTATTAAGATCCTCATCACATTCACTTTGACTATTAGGAAAGCATCCTAATTTGGCTCCCTGTTTCATATTTCTCTGATCTCTCAACTCATCCCTCACAAAGCTGCAAAGTGATATTCCCAAATCACAATTCTGACCATGCCAAGCTCTTTCTCTAAATGCTTCAGTGATTCCTTATAATTATGTCAGATGACTCCATACTCCTGGATTTTTAAAGCCCTTCCATTTAAGTCCCTTTTATCTTTAGTGTCCTGAGAAATCACCGGAGAGATTTTAACAAACTGGTTGCTGAAGTCTAGGTAAACAATATCATTCCTCTATCCATCTTTTGTTTTTGTTTTGTTTTGCTTGTTGTTTTCCCATCCTGGTATAGGCATAAAACTTGATCAGTGTAGGAGACTGCCAGAGGGGAAATGGTTAATAATTTTTCTATAATGTATAGATGTTGAGTGGTATAGAAAACTTAAATGGTTGTATAATTAACATTTTAGAGTCAGGACTGTACAAGATAATTTAAACAGGAAGTAGGAGGCTGAACCAAATTGTAAACATGAAAAATAAATTCTGGAAAGGAATTATCTGGACCTTATTGATATTTTATTGTAGAAAGCTGTAAAAAGGTCTCTATCCAGGCCCATCCCAGCTTTGACCAAGACCCAGAGCTCATGTGTCATCTGGCATATACTGTAATATTTATTGGGAAAGGAAATAGGGAATTGGAAAACAGGGGTATAAATGGGAGGTTTCTATGGGGTATGGAGGAGTTAAGGGGAGAGAGGGAACACTGTTTGGTGTAGCAGGGGAGGGAGATGCCCCCTGCTGAGAGGAAACAGCAGGGGTCCAATAAGGTTTTTTATTGCCTTGATGACTGAAAAGAAGTTCAGCTCCCTCTATGACCAGAAAAGATAGTCCACTTATCTGACTGCGAATTTAAATAATGTAAAGTTTAATAACTAGTTGGGATTGGAGTTTTTCTCAGCTTCAGACCTGAGGCCAGGCCCCAGAGGCTGGCGGAGAGTTTGTCCCACTCCCGTCTACTCTAGTTGTTCTAATTCAGAATCTTAGCAGTACACAGAAAGCAAACAAGAACAATTCTAACCTTTAGAGGCCTGTGTCTTTGGGCTGAACCAAGAAGAGCATGCCACTCCAGACTGGGCTGAACAAGCTCCACTCTCCTCCAACCCCAGGACGCAAGACCTTCCCTAGCAGGCAGGAAGTGATAGTCACAAGACCCAACTGCCACTCCCAGTTGGGCCCTTCCCCCACACAAACTGTTAGTCTAGTTTCCTTTCCACAATCGTCCCCCTTTTTTTTCTTGTGACCTTCCCAAGGTCACATATTTATATTATAGTTACCAATTTACTAAATCTACTCTAAGGATTCTTAGCAGGAAAGTTTGGGTAAGGGTAGTTTTGGGTTTTACAATAAATTCAGTACAAAAAATGTTGAACAAAACTATTATAAGAAATTTGAATCTTAGTGCTAATACTACTTACTCTGTGTTAACTAAAACTAATAGATTATTTACAGAAATTATTTATATATAATACAAAAATATACATTGTTCCACATCATAATGTCAGTCAACTAGAATTATCTATTGATCTTTCTATTTGCCTAAGACCTTATGGAACTAACTATATACATATTTACATTTTGCATAAATACAATTTCAGACACTTGTTTATATAAACAAGGTTTCTCAATATGTCAGTTTGTGATTTTGTTTTGTGTCTAATAGTGTTGTGTTGAATTAATACTTATCAAGTTTTTTTAGATTTCCACTTCTCATGTTGACTAATGGATCTCTTCTTTCTTCCAAGTTATGTAGTGATGCATGCAATTTCCCTAATATGTGAAATTACTTTTGTTTTATTATTTCAACACATTCAGTCTTACACATAAGTCTCATTTTCAATCTGTCCTTTTCTTATATAAACAAATTTACAAAGTTCAAAGTCTTAGCTGTCTATTTCAGCTTTTCCTCTTTGTTTCTTGTCTCTAGCATCTATTCTTGATGCTTTTCCTCTGGACTGGTTTAAAATCTTTTCCTCTGGGATGCTTTTCCTCTGGGATACTTTTCCTCTGGGTTGCTTTTCCTCTGGGTTGCTTTTCCTCTGGGATGCTTTTCCTCTGGGTTGCTTTTCCTCTGGGCTGGGAAGTTGTCTTGAACATTATGTGTCACTATTATTTCTTTATGATGTGCTTTTAAGTTAATCAGTTTTTGTTTTCATTTCTCAGCACTATCTTTTGTCTAATTATCTTCGATGTCTGTTACAGTGCTGTTGAACTTTTTCTGGTTTCACATGGGAACAGTGAAACCATGAGTTTTTCCCTGCAACTTTTATAGCTGTTGGGGTAGTAAGCAATACTTCATGTGGTCCAGTCCATTTTATGTCTGTAGCCAATTTTCTGTTGAAATTTGTTAAGTATACTATGTCTCCTGGTTTGATGTTGTGCAAATTGTAATCCAGGGTACTGTTTGTTGTATCAAGCTGTAAACCTTGAAATTTCTCAGACTTATGAATGTTAAAATTTTCCCCATTGGACTTGGAACATTCCCCATTTTGATGAGAAAACTCCTTGCTTTGGGAGGACCTCTACTCCACCCTTACTTAAGACTGCTTTAGGGGAGGAAACTCCTTGCTAAACAAAGAAAGTACTTGGACCCATGCTTATAATAAGGCAAGGAGTTGTTTGAGCCATGCCTGTTTTTTTTGGAATTGATATAATGAGATGCTAGGCAAGTTTTCTCTTAATGAGATTAGTTGACTCAGCTGTGTTTTCACTGGTTCAGACTTACTGAGGAGATTTGTTGACTTAGCAAGAATTCAGATGTGCAGTCCTTTGGAAAATGTCTACAGTGATTGGTAGATGTAAGGACTTAGGGGAGGTGACATAGAAGAAAAACCCCTATATAAGAAAAAGCAGAATCCTTTTTGAAAAATGCCTTTTGGAGGATCTCTGATGAGGATCGCTTGGGAAGAATCTCTTGAGAGAGGCTCTGGAGAAGGGAAGCTCTTGGAGGACAATCTCTAAGGAGATCTTGCTGGAGCTCCTCTGCGGGGACTCTGTCCCTCTGGAGGCACTGGAGAGAGGCCCTTTGGAATTCTCTCTGCTGAAGTCAGCTGAGATGGAGCTAACCTGGTGTCACTAGAATCCTTGCTTAGACACACCTTGTGGTGAGTGTTAAAAGACTGACTGACTGATCTCTCTCTCTTAAGACTCAGGTCTAGGCCATGTTGGCTTAAGGCCCTTCATACTTATTTCCTTTTTCTCTCTTTCTCTCTTTTCTTTAATTCCACATTTGTATTAATTAAAATCTCTATAAAACCCAGTTGACTTGGGTATTTGAATAATTGGGAATATTTCCCTGGTGACTACCTTATATTTGATTTAAAAACCAAAACACTGTAGTGAAACATATTTTCTGTGGTCACAATTTACTCACCCTCTCTTATATCTATCACAATTTACATCTTCCATTATTTTAATCACTATTTTAATCACAGTTTAAGACCTCAACCATTTTAAATCTAACAAAGCCCATTTCATGCAATTCTGCTATTCTTGTCTGTAAAGCTTGTATATATTTTGTTAATTGACAATCTCCACCTATCATGGCAATGTAAGCTGGTTTACAAGTCCTTCCTTGCCAAATTGCGTGTCCATATAGCATATCAAATGGAGAGATGTGCAAATCTCCTCTGGGTCGTGTTCTAAGATGGAACTGAACTAATGGCAGAATGTTTGTCCATTTTTGGTGTGTTTCTGCACAAAATTTTCCTATCAATGTTTTAATGTCTTTATTTAATCTTTCCACTTGCCCTGAACTTTGGGGATGATATGGTGTGTGGTATGTTGCTCATATTCCTAGATTTTTATAAATTTCATTTAATATTGACTGAGTAAAGTGACTTCCACGGTCTGAGTCCAATTTTGAGGGAATCCCAAATCTAGGTATGGTTTCTTTTAATAGGATTTTGACCACAAATGCTGCATTGTTCTGTTTGGAAGGAAAAACTTCTGGCCATCTAGTCAGTCTGTCTATGATGACAAGGCAATACTTAAACCCTTTGTCTTTTGGCATATTGATAAAATCTATCTGTATGCATTCAAATGGAGTATATGCTAAGGGACAACCTCCTAAGCCTTTGGTCTTATAAACTCCCTGATTGAATTGCATACAAATTTTACATTTTTGACAAATTCTTATGGCATATGAGGATATTCCTGGTGCAGTCCAAAATCGTCTCACTGAATCGATCACAGCTTGGGTTCCACAGTGTCCTTGTGCATGTATTGCATTGCACACGTGATAAAATAAATTTTTAGGCAGGATGGGCTTGCCTAGTTGAGAAAACCATATTCCTCTTATTTGTTTTGCTTCTACGTTCTTTATCCACGATTGAATTTCCTGCTCATTATAGGCATCAGTTAGATGGTCCTGTTCAACTATTGAGAAATTCAATACATGAAAAGGTCCTTCTCTAGCTCCAAATTTTGCTGTAATGTCAGCTCTATGGTTTCCTAAAGACATATGATCATTAACCCCTGTGTGTGATTTACAGTGGATTATTGCCACTTCTTTGGGAAGTTGTACAGCCTCAAGAAGTTGCATTATTAGTTTTGCATATGCACTCTCTTTACCTGCACTTGTCAAAAATCCTCTATGTTTCCAAATTTCTGCAGTGGCATGAATTACTGAAAATGCATACTGGGAATTGGTGTAAATATTGACCCATTTATCTTTACCGATTTGCAAAGCATTTAATAAAGCAACTAGCTCTGCCACTTGAGCGCTCACATGCTTTGGTAAGGACGCATACCATAATGTCTCTGTTAGTGTTACTACTGCTGCTCCAGTATACCTTTCTCCTTTAACTATCTTGCTCGAACCAATGGTATACATTTCAATGTCGGGTTGTTCCAGGGGAGTGTCTTTTAAATCATATCAGAAGATTCTAGGTTCGGCACCTAGCTGGCTCGCCAAAAACTGTAATATTTATTGGGAAAGGAAATAGGGAATTGGAAAACAGTGGCATAAATGGGAGGTTTTTATGGGGTATGGAGGAGTTAAGGGGAGAGAGGGAACACTGTTTGGTGAAGCAAGGGAGGGAGATGCCCCCTGCTGAAAAAGATAGTCCACTTATCTGACTGCGAATTTAAATAATATAAAGTTTAATAACTAGTTGGGAGAGTTTGTCCCACTCCCATCTACTCTTGTTGTTCTAATTCAGAATCTTAGCAGTACACAGAAAGCAAACAAGAATAATTCTAACCTTTAGAAGCCTGTGTCTTTGGGCTGAACCAAGAAGAGCATGCCACTCCAGACTGGGCTGAACAAGCTCCACTCTCCTCCAACCCCAGGACGCAAGACCTTCCCCAGCAGGCAGGAAGTGCTAGTCACAAGACCCAACTGTCACTCCCAGTTGGGCCCTTCCCCCACAAACTGTCAGTCTTGTTTCCTTTCCACAATACATACATACATACATACAAACATAAATATATATATATATATAGTTAGTTAGTTAGTTAGTTAGTTAGTTAGTTAGATTACACAGATCCCACCTCCCCTTAAAAGGGGACTCATCTTCTGAATATTTCTTCTCAGAAGGGGCAATCAGAGTTTCCATCTTTTAGAAGGTCTCCTTCTTCAGGAAGATCAAGTCTTTTTCTTGTCTCTATTTTCTGAAGAAATTATCCATTTCCATGGTGAAAATAAAGATGGCCAAGGTCACTGTAGCTTTGAAGCCATCTGAGATATCATACTGCCTGAACACATTCAAGAATGCAGAAGACCTGCACAAAATTGCCCTTGTTAAGTATATTTTTGCAAGATCCTTCAAGGGACTTTCTTTGTTATTTGCTCACAATTTGATTATTGATTACTGATTCTCCTATACAATTATTGAATCAATTAACAGGATTATCCTTTACAATTTATAGCTAAAGATATTGATGATCTAAAAGGATTACATACATGGAATATACAGTTTTATAACTTAAAAAATAGTGAATATAAATTGCTGGTGCTTAATTAGATCTTTTATAGGACTTAACCATAGTCTTTCTGATTCTAGACTTTGTCATCTTCTATCCATTATGGCATCTGCCTCTCTATCTAGTAACTATATCACCAAATGAAATGATGCTAGTTTTGTATAATCAGTTGTTGATGATACCTCACTAACAATTGTTGATCATCACTTGATTTTCTATATATATATAAACCCTATTTTAACAGTATATTATATTATTTTAGTAGGAATAATTAATTGTTAATTTTTGTGAAAACATTTTTGCAAACTTGAGTATTCGTTTTCTTCAGTCACTTCTTTTTTCTAGGCTCTTTCAAAGGTCACTGTAAGTGACTCAGCAATTCCATTGACTAATTCTTTTGCTATCTACTTTATTGGACTGATTTAGTGTACTGTTTTGTTGGGGTTTTTTTGTTTGTTTGTTTTGTTTACAGGCTCATATTCCCCATCCCAAAATGATCTGTCTCTTAGGTTCCCTCTAACATTAAGATTTTAGCCCTGATTTCCCAACAGAAACTTCCAGATGACTGAATGAATTATATAAAGGAACCCTTTGAATAGCTTAATTTGCCCCTAAATACAAAAAAATCTAGTAAAAATAATAGTCTCTTTTAAAAGAAATAGATAATGTTCTTCGTTTGTGTTACATAGAGCATAAAATTCATTTATTATCTAATTTTTTTTGTATTTGAAGTTACAAAAAATGCTCAACATTGCATCAGTTTCCTCAGAATAAAAATATTATAACAACTTCACCACCAACTCATAATTTAAGGGCTTTTTAAAGCAAACTTAATTGATTTAACTTGAAAATAAATTTCTTATCTTCCTAAAGTTACTTCTTACAGGATACAGAGACTCATTCTATTTCCACGTAGGAACAGCATTCATCACATAGATTTGGCATCAATATAAAGATGAGTAGTGCTTCTTAGAATAGTCAATAATGTATTTTATATGTTCTCATTATGACTCATTGAAATTTTTGACTCATCTCAAACAGTTTCTTGGTAATAAATTGAGTAAGCCCGTTATGGACTAAATTCCTGAATACCTTACTGATTTTACTTTGAGTCTTTTTTTTTCCCTTTCTAATTGAATAACAGGAGGAGAAGGGAAAAGAATAGGCATTTCTATAATGCCTTATATGTGTCAGGCTCTGTATTAAACAATTGAACAAATATTGTCTCATTTGATCTTCACAAGTATCCTGGAAGCTAGGTATGATTATTATGCTCATGTTTCCTAGTTAAAAAAAAAAAAACTGAGCCAGGCAGAGTTTGTGATTTCACCAAAATCACACAACTAAGAAGCTTCTGAGATCATATATATATATATATATATATATATATATATATATATATATATATATATACCCAGTGAGTGCTCTGTCCAGAGCACCGCCACCCACTGCCTCCAGAGAACAAAAAGCAGAAGGTTGAACTATGTTGTTGTTGTTTTTTAATCTCAGTCCTTCTGTTTGATCTCAAAATAATCCTTCAATAATCTCTGAACAAATCTTGCCCTAAAAATAAGTATAGCATAAATCTAAAGGGCTCAAAAAGAACTCTGCATCATTGTACCCCCTGACATGCACCACACTTCTTTCCTTAGCTAACATCAAATTTTAAGTGACAAGTGATTCGAGACTGTCTGGTGTTTTATTAGTGGTTGGAGAAATATAATCTGACTCCAATTCCAAACTTACAGCTGCTAGAGAAGAGTGTTTGCTTCCTACACTTTGTGACTTTTCAGGCTTCAGGTAATATAGTTGAAAGATTGATACCAGGAGACTCGAAAGGGAAACCCCTTATAGTCCTTCTGTTTTCAGCTCACCCTGAAAGAAATGTCAGTTCTCAGTTTATCAATGTGTTGAATTTATTAGTCCATTTTTTACCTTTACATTGTGTGATAGAGTTAATAAATGTCATTACAATGACAGGAACCGAAATTGATGCAGCTCCATTGTTGACAAATACCAATGACTGGAGAAAACAATTAATGAGTAGGTAGGTGCAAGAATAGTAGCATGTATCTATGTATAAATACATATATATATATATATATATATATATATGTGCATATGATATGTCCATACCATACATTATATATATGTATATATAGCATTTGTGCTTATAGAAAAAACATATCCATGGAGATATGGATTTCGTATTTTTTGATAATTGATATCTTTCTATCCAGATAGTTTTCTGTTTTAATTTGGATGGAAAGAAGAAATGGAGACCTCCCTCATTCTATTATTAATTCAGTAGACATGATTACTGTTGTTGAAGCATGTTGATTCACGACCAACCTGGAACACTGCTTCAATTCATCTTTACTCTCCATGTTATCCTTTAAGCCTTGCCCATTGCTTAGGAGTGACAAAGCACTGACAATGTGCTTCAAATCCTTGTCCACAGCATTCTAAAACTCAAATGAGGAAAATTTAGTTCCATTATTAGAAAGGATAATGTCTGTCTACTTAAATATAGATAAATGATGAAATGTTTTGGTCTTTAGAATATAGGTTTGCTATATAGTTAAAAGAACCTTATTTAATTTTCATTTTGATAGACAATAAAATAAAATTCCTTCTCTTTGTATATTTCTACACAATTCAATGAATTAAACTAAGTTAAACATTTACTAAGTTACTATTATATGCAAGTTATTATAACAGGTATGGATTTTAGGATGATATACAATGTGCCATCAAATAACTAATAATAAAAATTGATATAGGAAGGATATAATATGTTATGCCATATATAATATAATATTATTTATATATGACATGTATTAATAATAGAATATAATTTAGAATATCATGCTAAATTTTATAAATAAGAGGAATAAAGCTAAAGAATATATCAAATCACATTGCTCTGAGAAAATACATGGAGGGATATATGACTTTACATTGGTAGAATCAAATGAGGTCAGAGAATAGTGGCAGCTGAGCTTGGAGCAGTAGAATTTAAATGAAAAATATGTATAGACAGTATATTCTAGATATGGAGATTGCCAGTGTGAATATGCATAGAGATAGGAGAGGCCAATATGAGATTAGAGAATAGGTAGTAGTTTAAATTTAGATGGAACAGACTTAAAGGAAATTAATGTGAAATAATGATGGAAAATATGATGAGATAGATTATGAAAGGTCATAAACATCACAGTAAAGAAATTCTCTTCTATCCCATTAAAAGTAATAGGACACAGCTGATGTTTTTGAATAGAGAAGTGAAAACAGTCAGATCCTTAGATTTGAAATTAATTTGACAGGCACTTAAAGGAAACATTAGTGAAAGTAGAGTCTAAGGAAGGTTTATTAGATGAAAGGTTCAAGTAATAAGTGATGTACAGCCTGATTGGAGCTGGTAACAGTGTGCATGGAGAGAAAGTGACAGATGTTAGAGATAATGTGCCTCTAGAATGGAAAGGACTTGGCAATATATTGGATATGGTTGGTGAAGAAGATGGAGAAGATGGTAGAGTATAAGATGGTACCAAAGTTTTAAGTTTGGATAACTGTGGAAATGCTTGTGCTATAAACCAAAATAGCAAGATTGGAAGGATGGACATCTTTGGGGGAGAAGAAAAAGTTCACAAATTTGGTTTTATACATACCTAGTTGGAAGTGTCAAAGGGAAATCAGTAAGCTCTAGATGTAGTTTAGACCTGATGGAGCACATGTGGGAGCCATCTGCATGGATCTATTTAATTAATCAATTAACAGGAATGTATTAAATACCTTTTTTGGTCAGGCTCTCAGATAAAGAGTAGAGACAAAGTTCCTGTTCTCAGGGATTTTATATCCTATCAAGATAACAAAATTTGTTTATGAAATATACTTGTTTGTTTACAGACATATTTATGTGTATTAAATATAGATAAGAATAGTGATTAGAGGAGTGATTTCATTCTCATAGGATATTCTGATTCATGAAACTCCCTCTCCCAACTTAAATCAGTGTTTTTTTTTGTTTTTTTTTTTGTTTTTCCTGAAATGAGCCTTAGAGAATCACCTGGTTAAATGACTTGGTCAGAATTGCACAGAAAATATATGTCTGACTCAGATCCTGAATTCAAGTTCTCTGAACTCCAATGCTTGTCCCCAATGCACTATGCAATTTTGTGCTACCAAGTATGTACAAGTCTTAGATGTCAAGGGAGGAAAGAGAAAGAGAAAAAGAAAACCTAACTCAGTTCAGAAACATGAGAGATGTATCTACATTTAGAGGTCAGGAGGTGGAATATGAATCACTGAAGGAGGTCTATAAGGAATAGTCAGGAAGGCCAAAGGAGAACTAGAAACACAAGATCAAAAAGAGATATGGCTCACAGGAAGAAGCAAGGGTAGAAAGGTGTGAAATGGCCAACAGTGTCAAATGCCATCAAAAATTAAAAATAGAGGAGAATTGAGAAAAAGGTTGATTTGATTCTTAAGAGGTCCTCAATGGGTGGTGAGGGAGGGAAAGTAGTTGAAGTGAAACAATAGAGGCAGAATCCAGATTGTGGATGGTAAGGAAATAGAAGCAGTTCTGGAAATTTACCAAGGAAGTGAGAAATCTAGAACTTGAGGGAACTGCAGAAGAGAGGGGAAGGGTTTTATTTTTGGTTATTGTTATTAGTTTCTGTTTTTAAATTTTTAAAGGTGAACTTATTTATTGTTAGAAATGAAGGTTGTAGTAAAGACCAAAATAGATATATATTTATGTATGTGCTTATTTATGCTCACACTAGGGAAAGACTGGCTGTTACTGATCTGCAGCAAAAGTTTTTAAAGATGATAAGCAGGGATGGAATCAAAAGAAAGGTTAGCCTGTCTGAGAGGGAAGTCTATCTCTTGTTCTGAGACTGAAGTGAGAAATAAGAGTATAGGTGAGAGCACAGAAACATTCTGAGGTATGGAAGATTGGATCTGAGATCGTTTATAACACATGCATCATTCAATATGGACTTTTTTTAAAAAAAATCAAGGCTTTGCTCATTTCTCATTGAAAAGGAGATGTCATCAGTTTATATGAAGTAACTTGGAATGATTCTTTTGTAGTTATGTCATTACTGGAATTAGTTCTAAGACTTGATATATAGCTGCTTCTTGACATGTTTACATGAACAAATCACAGATGTGTTATGTGTCATATGGACAAAATGTAATATAATAATATATTATAATATGTAATATAATAATTACAACTTACCAAATTCCTAAGCACTTTTCTTCCTTTTACTCCCTCAGTATTCAGATCAAATAAGAGTTAATTTGAGATTGAAGGCAACTAATTGTCCTTTTGGTCAGATTTGAGAAACAGATCAGGGTGATATTCTAATAAAATAATCAAGTGCAAGTGACACAGTATAATATAGAATATATAGTGTCAGTAATTCTGGATTTTCTCATTTCTGTTTTTGCTCCCACAGATTTGTGGAGTAGATTGCTGCTCTAAGCATTAAGTAATAAATCTTTAGCTCTGGACCCATAGCTAAATAATACTGTACAAGGTTATCTTTGGAAAATAATTAGACAAGAGGCTTGGGATTGGTATATATTGCAAAGGCATGAGCAAAAAGGTAGTTTTTGGGTTTTTTCTCTTGGGTTTTTTCTTGGAAGGTAGCATTTTTTTTTAGTGAATAGACAATCACACAGTCTAAAGAGATTGATTTTTGTCCTATCTCAGATGTTTAATAGACCCATCAAATTGGTGGGCAAGTTGTTTAACTTCTCAGAACCTCAGTTTCCTAATGTGTAGAATATGGTTTTAGTGCCAAATGAAAACTTTTGAGCAAAATAATCCAACCTCTTTGCTTGGAGAGATGACGGAAATTGGTGGAAATATAACATTGTGTAATTGATTAAAAAAAATGCACTTAGTGGGAGGAAAATCTGGTTTCCAATGTGATTCCTTATAGTAGCTAGCTGTGTGATCTTGAAAAGGGCAACTAATTTTAGGGACTTCAGTTTCCTCATGTGAAAAATAGGAATAGTAATAATTATGCTACCTCACTCATAGAAATGTTTTAAGACTCAAATGAAATAATGTTTTAGTTCTTTGGGAATCCTAAATGATAGTCTCTCAGGTAGCGGTCTCATGTCTAAAATGTATGGAGAACTTTGTCAAGATAATAGTAAGAGCCATCTCCCAGTTGATAATTGGACAAAAGATACGAAGACAGTTGAGGGTAAATAAATCAAAGCCATATATAGGTACATGAAAAAATTCTAAATAATTACTGATTAGTGAAATGCAAACCAAAACAATTTTCAAGTATCATTTCACAACCATCAAATTGGCTAAAATTACAAAAGAGCAAAATAACAAATGTTGGAAGATGTAGGAAAATGGGGGCACTAATACACTTCATATACCTATGAACTGATCCAATGATTTGAGGAACAATTTGGAATTATGTCCAGTTGTAAATCTGTGTATGCCATGAATCCCAGGAATACTATTGATGAATCTGTTTTCCAGGGATATCAGAGGAAAAGTAAAATAACTTCTTTGTTCCAATATAGTTATAGCAGTTCTCTTTGTGGTGTCAAACAACTGGAATTCAAGGGTATGCCCATCAAATGGGGAATGGTTAAACAAATTGTGGTATATGATTGTGATGGAATACTAATACATCATAAGAAATGATGAACAGATTACTATGTTTTTAAATTTTGAAAAGAAATAAAAAGAGATGATGAAGAGTGAAATGAGTAGAATCAAGAAAATATAATTATATATAGCTATAGATTTAATATTTGAAGAATAATTTATAAATCTTCACTTCTAGAGAATGAACTGAAAAAATAAAAATATGAAAGACTTATTACATATATATATACATAATACATATGTATATATATTTACCAGGTGATACCTTCTATGGGGAGGTGAAAATAAATTATATATGTATATATATATATTTAAATAACCAATTTTAAAAACAGGGCATTAGAATGTCCTTTGTGAGAGTTCTAGGTATTTTATAAATATCCAACATTTTTCCTTCTGAAGAAAATATAGGAAATATAGGACTGGAGAAGAACCAGAAATGAATTCACTTCTTTGTTCTAACTTCTTCTTCATTTCATTCCAGAGAAGAAAGAGACCTAAGGAGGATAAAGCAAAGAAAAACTGTAGAACAGTAGCATTAATACATACCAACTAAATTTTAAAAATAAAATTCTTATGGTTACACAATTTATTCATTAAATCACTCATTATGAATGAATTCGATTTTTTGCTAGAATTTTCAGAAGAGTAGATGACATTTAGACCACTCTCTGGAAATGTCTTGGGAAGGTCAATGACCTCAAAAAAGCATATCTAATATTTTAATACTTCTCCCACAAATGTTTCTCCTATCTTTGTAGATAGTATAATTAGAGAAAAATTAAGGAAGAAAGGAAATTTCAAAAAAAAAAAAGAGAGAAAAGAATATGTCAATTAGTATTGTTAGATTGGATTAGTAGTAGTCTTTCCATAACCGAGGATGACAATTGTCTTTGTGCATGAAGATTTAAGTGGAAAAGTTGATGCACAGAGACAGTCCCACTCTCTCGGCATTGGAAGCCTGGGTCCATTGGCATGAAAAGGCGTTACACCTAGAGACTTCCTCAGTTGCATTGGATGGCCGTGTTGTCTTTTGTGCTCCAACACGCCCTGAGTACTCCACAGTGCTTTGCTGCGTTGCCCTCTCAGCCGTTGAACCTTCTTGTTGGTTTCTTCCACCTGGTCTGCCGAAGCAGTCTTCACATGCTGAATGAGAAAAGGCCAGATTCATCAGGGGTCGACGACGGCTACCCTCACAAGGTTTAGCCGGCCTGTCGAAGCCATTGCCCGGGGTGTGGCCGCTGCCACATGCTAGCAGCTACTGGGAGCCACAAGTGAGAGCTGGGTGTCAGGTGGCGGTCAGAGGCTGGAGAGCTGCCCTAGGAGGGCATGACAAGCCCTCCATACCAAAGATATTATGCCTCCCTGAGCACCCCATATGCCTACTATGTGCCAGACTTTGTGTTAGTCTTATATACACATATAGGCACACACTGTTTAAGCTAAAGAAGTTTGCATTATTTTTGAAGGCTAATGAGGATGTTGGAAACTTAATGTTCTAACTGTTGGATTCTGTGAGGACCAATGACATTAAGAGGGTAGAGAGAGCAAGGATTAGAACTCATGTGCTCTTGACTCTAAATCTAGGTGTTTTTTTTTTTTTAACTTAGACATGATGTAGAAGATGTATAAAAAAAGATGTATAAAATAAAAAGATGTATAAAAATGATAGAAAAACTTATTAAACTGGGAGTCAAAAGACTAGCATTCAAATCCCCACTAGGTTACTTATTATCAGTCCATTGATAATTTACTTTAGTACATCTACCACATGGAACTATTTTTAGAATTTCACAAACTTTAAAGAGATAAATTAATATGAAATATTTTAGCCTATATTCTCTAAGAAAAGAAATTGATCAGACCTAAAAAAGATTGTAGAGATTTTTTACAAATCCTCATTTTACAGATGATAAAAGTGAAACCTAAAAGATTAAGTATCAGTAAATGTGTAAATGTCACCTAGCTCATCGGTAGCAGTATCACAATTAGAATTTCTCTCTTTCAATTTCCATACAGTACAAGTCCCCTCCCCCATCCTCTTATTCCTCAGAATGGGTGTTAGTTTCTTTGGTCTGTAAGTTCATTGGTCTTGAAAGGCTAGTAAATGATGACTTGGTTCCATCTGTCATTGCTCAGTTAAGTCTAGCTTCAACATCATAGAAGTTAAGTTTTATGTTATTTGTAATGTACTAGCACAGATTCAAAAGTCAGGAACTGTGTGACATTCAGAAAATGCACCCATGCTTGCAAGTCAAGATGAATAAAATGTAGTGTGTTCCTTATTCTCAGTACAGCATTGACGTAGTCTTGGGACATGCCAATCCAAGTGTTCATTTTACATACCTTCATTTTCACTGGTATGACATTATATTCAGCCCTCGTCTCTGCTAAACTCCAGCGACACCCCATCAGTTGCCAATTGTCCATCTTTATCTCTGCAGTTCGAGTTCAACATATCTAAGACATGACTCTTTATCCTCCCCAGGCCACCCCCCAAAAAAACCCAACCTCTTCTCTTCTTACAAACTTGCATATTTCTGTGGAGAACACCAGCATCTTCATAGTCCCCCAGCCTTCAGCTTCAGAGGCATTCTTAACTCTTCCCTCTCCTCCCTACTGTAATAATTAAAATTATGTTTCTACCCAGATATATATTTTACATAGTTTATTAGAAGGGTAGACAACGTTCCTATACGTAACCTGACCATGTGGTGCCTAGCCTGCCAGTCTCTTCCTCATTCCTTCCTCACCTGCCTGCTGTCTCTTCTCCTCATGGCTCTCCAGATTCTGCCCCAAACCTTAACTTTTATTGACATACAACCCTGGAGTAGCTGTGGTACATCAGGAATGTTTGATAGACAGTAAAGCTCCTCAGGAGGGGAAGGGGATAAACTTCCTTGACTCTCTACTCATAGTCAATCAGTTGCTAAAGTTCATCATTTCAACCTCTTTGATATCCCCTGTATCTGCTCTGTTCTATATTAGCCCTGTATCAGTGGAAGGTCTCCTTACTTCTCACCCAGATTATTATAATGGACTCCTTGCCCCAATTTACCCATTTTCCACATCTTCCCCTTCGTAGAAAGCCAATAGAAATGTGGCTTAGTTAGTCTTTGCAGACAATTCCAAATGGGGAACAGGTCATCTGGGAAAAGAAAAAATAAAGCCCTGGGAATTTTCCAGGGAAATAAACATTCAGAACAAATGATGTTTACTTTAAATTTTTCCTCAATTAAAGACGTACTTAGATTTTCATAGTAGCAGCATTGAAAATGAATAAGCCTTAATGTTATCAAGTTTTTTTTTCTTCAGAGAGAACATGTAATGAAACATTCCCATTATTCATAATCTTTTCTTATGATTAATTAGAAGCTAAGGACAGGGTCAAGACTAGTGGGTGTGGTTTCTTTAAGGCCACTTACCCACTATTCTTGACCCTGTCTTTAGCTGCTAATGAATCCTAAAAACCGTAGACCCTTCTCAATAAGCTTTTATTTATTTGACTCCATGGCCAACAAGCTGGATCTTGGTTTTATCCCCATCTCCCAAAACCTCTCTCAGGATAGCCAGTGAAGTATTCTAATCTGTGTCCAGTTTGCAGAGTATGGCTTTCCCTACCTTGAGGAGTACCACCACTTTCCAAGCTTTGGTGGCTGACCAACAGTCATCAGGTGATGATAACACCTAGCCATGTCTAGTGATTAAATTATCATTAATCACTTACCTGCAGTGTCACCAAAGTCTTTTCTTCCTGTGCTGGCTTATGCAGTGTAGCCAGTGGTTATGTGTAAATGGTTTGAGCTAACAGGCAGGCTTGCCTCTGGTCGTTTCTTACTCTTTAAGTAGTTTGATCCAATGGCAGCCTAAAATCCACATCCCTCACACGCAAGTGCAGGAGCTCCAGGGAACAATGCACTAATGTAATGTAAACATAACAGATCCAAGTACAGGGAGAAAGTGACAAGTGCAGGGAAGTATGAACCGGAGAAGCACAGGTAAAGGTAGCCATCTGTTCCCTTTAATGAGGAAAAGTTTCCTCTGTGAGTAAGTAGTAACCTAGATAGAGAGGTGATGACTGTAGCCTTCTGCTCTGTGGTCCCAGTTGTTTCTGGCACAGGGATATATTGTTGGTGAACCTATCATAAGCATCCGTTAGTAAAACAGGGGTGTGTAGGCACAGATTCTGCTTTTCAACAAAGGCCATTGCAAGGAGTGTTTGTAAATCTCTGAATAATTCTATGCAAAATGCATTTAGCTTCTCCTAACTTTTCTCTTCATTGTGAGCTCTGAACTGAGTCAGCTCCTGATAGGCCTAGAGATCCTCAGAGAACAGCGAACATATGGTACTTCATGCTTTAAAAAACAAATCATAAATCGAATCAGTAATTCAGCAGGATGAAAAATATACTAGAAATATATTCAGTATAAGTAAATGGAATATTTTCTGTGCAAAACAGAAAACCAAAAGCCTCTTTTTAAAATATCTGATTTCACATTGTATATAATTAATGTGCCCGCAAATCCTCCTTTCTTCCCCCAGTCTATAAGTGGATAACTGATGAAACATAAGGGATATGAGAAATAGAAAAGTAAATTGTCAAATTACTTTAATCCTTTTTTTCCCCTTTCTAATCTAGGAGGAAAAAAAGTTTTCCAATCACATTCCCTTTATTCTTTTGTTTAATGACTTAGTGAATATCAATATTCAGGGCTTGAACATACAAAGCAAAGAACAATTCAGTGAGAGAAAGAAAAATTCAAAATTCATCTAAGTCTGTTTATATTAATATTAGCAGCCACAGGTAAAATAATAGAACAATTCAGAACTCTGGGGACTCATCTATCCTTCAACAGACTATATAGTAGATCAAGATCATATCAGAAACACAACTACTGGATTCTAATTGCTTATGGTAACACGGTATCATTATGTGCCACCAACTTTTCTCATTCATAGGTTACCATAGATGACAGATTAACAAATATTTGTTTATAAATCAACCATAATTGTTTATGTCTGGGAAAGTGAATAAAATCATGAATGTTTTTGGAGGAAAGTTGGGACCACAGTACTAGTCTAAGGAGTAATGAGAAGTGAAAAGTTATTTAAATGTGTTTTTCTAACATTCCACCAATTTCTGGTTGACTTCTACAATCAAAGAAAATTGTATGTTAGGCAATAACATAGGATAGAGAAGAACAATAGAGTAGTGATGTACTCATGTACTCATAGACAATCAATTTTTTAAAGCACCAACTAATTTCTAAGCCATGCATTGTTCTAATCTTATATTGTTTACCAGTTTTACAAGTACAAAGAATGAAGCAATCTCTCCTCTCTATAAGCAAGTACATATAAAAGAATAATATGTATGTACACGTATATATATGCTTGTTGTTCAGTTTTTTTTTAGACATGTCCACATCTTCATGCCCCCATTTGGGGTTTTCATGGCAATGATACTGGGGTGGTTGGCAAATTCATTCCACAACTCTTTTTACAAATGAAGAAACTGAGATCAAAAGGGTTAAGTGATGAAGACAGGGTCACGCAGCTGCTCAGTGTTGTAAGTGGGAAAAGGGGTTAATTTTTAAAGGGTTGGATTTGATTATTTAAGAGTGTAGTTACCAGGAATTTAATTAATTCAGAAGAGATTTTATTTACAAAATGTAGAAAGAGTAAAGCAAGAAATCAGAGAGAGGATAAGGTAAGATATCTAGCCTGAGCTCTAAGTAATTTACTCACGGCCCCTCTGGGCAGGGAGAATTAGTTTCAGGAAGCCTTACCAAAGCCAAGGACTTGGGAAATGTCTCTCAAGAGTAGGTCTCTCCTGAGGATAATTTTTTTCAGAAAATCCAGCAGTTAAGAGTCAGCATTTCACTTTCCACATGTCAGTCCAGTCAGGAGATCTTTCTGACCCTCTTCGCCAGCCTCAAATCAAAAGCACGAAGAATTGAATTCTCACAGGAAGTAACAGCTCCTTTTAAAAACATTTTCTCTTATGTCACTTTCTGTGCCTTCCTTTAATTCTACATATTCCAATTACAGTTGATGCTTTGTTTTTGGACTGCCCAGAAGGCAGTCAATCAATTCTGATTCACTATAATACATGTGAGTCACAGACCTTCCCCACTCAATGTGTGAAATGGGGTGTTTGCACCTTGGGTGATTAAATCTAAAAATGGGTAGATCTCCATACTTAACTTTTAAGTATAGGGTTTTAAAAATAGTCAGGAGTTACAATTAATCTTCACTATCAGGGGAGAGTTAAGTATTTTCATTGTTAAAATCAGGGGAATGTTAAATTTAATCTTCACAGTGTCCAAGGCCAGATATGGACTCAGGAAGATGCCTTTCTGACTTCAAGTCCAATATTCTATCAACTCTGCTACCTAGGTACCCAGATATACATATATAAAAATATATATGTATATATATATAAAATTTAAATATACATTTATATATAAGTATATATGTACATTGTATTGGATATATATGTATTATATATAGGCATAATATTATATATATATGTATAATTATTTAGATATGAAAAATATAAATATATGTGATTGATACACAAAATTTGGGTTCCATCTTCTACCTAGCTTCCCAGCAGACCTTTTCTCATCATCCCTAACTGCCCATCTTATTGTCTATATTTCCCCTCAATAATGTCAGCTTGTTTCATGTTGTCTCCACTATGTTCTCTCTTGTGGGATCAACCATTTTGACTTCAATTTAGAACTAGTAAGCCCCTTCCAACTGAATTAAGATAGACCCCCATGCCTTCCTAATAATAACTGGATCCAAGTACAGAAAAGAAGTAGATGTCACATAAGTGCCTAGGAATATTGTAACTCCAAAAAGAGCTATCTGTATGAAATATTCCTATTGTTGTTTTTTATTGGGCTTTTTGCCAATTTTTTTATCCATTTATAAACTGGTTTTATAGGATCCATTTTCAACAGTGGGGAGCCATTTTGAATATGAAGCCTAATTGATTAACAGAAGAAAATAGATATGTAGCAATGCCCATTAGGTATAGAAGTTCATCCTTGAATGGATTTTTATTTAAATTAGGTAAAATCAATTTAAATCATAATTTAAATAACTAGTCAGGAAGACAGTATTCAAACAATTTTTCCAATAAATTATTCATTTTTATATGCTTGATACACATTTTTAACATTCAAAGACTGGTTTCATTACTAGAAGAAATAGACATACATTATGCATTTTAGAGCAATGATTTCTGTAGTCTTAAAAAATAATTTTTAGATACATCAGAAAACTCAAGATTAGTTTCCCAAAAGATTTAATAAGATACCTGTAATAGAAGCCATCTCTATTCAAAAGAATTAGAAGCATTTGGAATTTTTATCATATTGCATCCAAAGGACAATAACCATTTCTGAAATGAAATTAAGTGATTTTAGTTCCAGTTTGACTAAAACATGAGTGTTTCCATGGGACTGATAGACTATCATCTTATAAAAGTTCAAGTTATGTAATTTAATGAAAAGAACACTGGGTTTGGAGTCAAAGGTTCTGGGTTTAAATCCTACCTATGATGCTTACTTCTAGTGTGACTTAGGAAAAGTTAATTCTACTCCCTTGGCTTCAATTTGTACATCTGCAAAATAAGGAAGAGAACTGGACTACTGAGGTCCCAGCAGGCTCTAATCCAATAAACCTATGACCACACACACACACACACACACACACACACACACACACACACACAAAGGTAGTATTTCGAAGTAAAAAGTAAAGTAGGCCCCATCCTAAGGGATTTATAAGAGTTTAAAGAGATGTTGAAAGGATAGAGAGAAGTAACTAGAGAAGTAAGAGAATTATAGGGTTTCAAGGCAGGGTAAGAGAAGATAGCTAATAATAGGATAAGCTCAACAATGTCAATGACAAACAAAGGTTAAGGAAGTTAAGGACTGAGAAAAGGTCTTGGGATTTGACTTTTCAGATATCATTTGTGACATTTGAGGGGCATTTTCAGTTATCATATCCTGAGTCTTAAAAATATAAACTTAAAAAAAATACTTGTTTTTTTTAAAAAGTCACCATGGTTTATCTTTACTCATTTGAATTATATATTGCTTTAGAATGGCTAAAAAATTAATATTTTCCATTATGTATGAGGTAAGTAAATTGAGGATAATTGGTCAATATCCATTTGTAAGGACCTGTCACAACTAGTCCTTAAATTAATATATTTCTCTGACTACATGGAAGATTTTAGTAATATGATTTCACTAAATGGAAGGTTAGAAAAGAGATTGTGAATTTTTCTTTGTTGTACCTAATGACTTATTAATTCAAATGATATGAATTATCCTGTGATGGGATGACTAAAAGTTTGAATGTATGGCTGGTAATAATAGCTCTTGCCTATCAGGATTTTTATAGGATCAAATATTTGTAAAGTATGTTGTGAACCATAAAACATTATAAATGCTAAGTATTAAAAAGTCTAGGTAAAAGGAAACCCTGGGTTAATATGGGTCAGAAGTATGATTGCCACATCTCTCTTACCCCCTATATTCATATTCATGCCATGCATAATTTACAACATGAGGGAGAATCTATGGATGAAACTAAGAAAACATGATACTCAGGCCTGATAATTTTTCAGATTTCCCATGGTTGAGATAGTCTTAAACAATATCATTTGAGTGACTCTTTTATATTGCAGGAATTCCAATAATCAGCAATTTCAGGGAAATATAATCACTCAAATATAACCAAAATAAATATTAATGTTTTCATATACACACAACAGAACCTCATTTTATACAAACTCAACATACCTGAATTTAGGTATCTACAATTGACAATAAAAAATAAAGGAAGAAAAATACATAAAATAAATACGTTTAAACACTTGCTGTCTGTGCCATTTTTCCAAGCAGCATAGGAATCTCACAGCAGTTTGCCCAATCATGTTCATTCTCACTCTTATATGTGTTAATGTGAGTAATTACATTGTTTTGCACCAAACATTATCTCCCTCCTCGGTCTTTGTTCCGAGTTCTCACTTGAGCATTGCTTGTCTTTGTTTCATTAACACTGTTTAGTTATCAATCATGGCCCCAAAGTACAAGATTCGGGATGGTGGTAGTCCTTATGAACCTAAGAAAAGTAATAAAGTACCTTGTTACATTCATATAAGAAATATTAAGTAATGGGGTTTTCTATTATGTGAAATGTACAACTTATATGAAGGGTCTTACAATATATTAGTCATGTAAAACAAGGTCCTACTGAATACCCAAGTGATTAATCCTTTAGTATGTGAAGGATTTCACATTACACTTGATAGATTGTTTCTGCTTTTCATACTAACCCAATTTATTTTAAAATGTTAATGTTGAAAAATGATAAATAGATGAAAGTAAAAGATTTTAACTCTGATGATCACCATTTCTTAGAGAAATTTAATGAATATGACATTCTCAAAATATCAAGGAAATCAAAAGGCCCCTAATCCAAATCATTACTTGATCTCTTTTCCAAAAGGAAGAGACTCTCCTGAAAGATAAGACCTAAAGAACAATTTTATTCTTAAAATCTTTCAAAGAGAATGAAAGCTTGTTTTGTTTAACAAAAGAATGAAAAAAAAAATTGTACAACAAAATGCACACTTCAATATATACTTTCTCCAAGACCTCTTCATTTGTATGGGAAGATATCACAGAATTATTTGACATATATACCCACAAAAAATGTTCTATGGTCCTGTAATCACAGTGATATTAAGCAGGAATAAAACATCAGTATATGTACTTACCAAAGATTTTCACAACTATAATGAACAAAGGGTTTTGTTCAAAGTCAACATAGAAATGGGATTTCCTAGATGACAGGGTCCTCTAAATGTGTCTGTTTGCAGATGATATTTTACTGGTTGCCAAATAAAGAACTGAGTGAAGTAGTAGAAAAACCTCTGGACTTATATTCAGGAGAAAACTCAATTTCAGCTTTCCTGTCAAGATTCACTCCATAGGCAACTTGTCTCAGTATATTAAGTGTCACATTTAGTGTAGACACATAATTATTTTTAGTACTACTGCAGTTCAGAATTCCTGAGCTTAAGCAATACATCAGAATTAACCTCCCCCAATAATTGGGATTAGTTGTTCACTATCCTACCTAGTATAAAGTGAGATTTGTTCAAATAGATAAAAATGATTTTAAAATAAATAAATCAAAGATGGCTCAGTTCTATCTGGAGTAGAGATACATGATCAAAATTTGTATTACAAAATCTCTGACTGAAAAAAGTTCCACAGGTTTAAAATAAAGCACTCTGTTTTTACATTGGGCAGGTATAGTATTAGACTTCATTTCAAATCTAGTCTTAGATACTTATTGGTTGTTTAACTTTGGGCAAGACATTTAACCTCCATTTACCTTAATCTACTAAAGAAGGAAATGGCAAACCATTCTAGTATCTTTTCCAAGAAAACCCAATGAATACCATGCTTTACAAGGTCACAAAAAAGTGAACAAAACTGAATGTCTGAACAACACCACCTTGTTCTTGACAGAGTATTTGACCATCCTTGACAGAGATGTCCTATCCCCTTGGAAAGATAATTTAGGGTTGTGACCTAATTTAAATTTTATTTTTGGTCACCAGGGGATATCCCAAATAAAATACCCAAGTCAATTTGGAAATATATGTTGGTTTAATCAATATATAGGGAAGAAATCAAGGAGAAGAGAGAGGCAAAAGTATAGAATTTCTCCTGCCTGGCCTGTGCCAGATGAGTTCAAAGTCCTCTGCCATAAGGTCCTTGAAGATTAGAGGCTTTCTCTAAGAGGATAGTGTTTAGTGTTTTGAAGGTAAAGGAGAGAAAAGTCAGCCTAAACTCCGAGAGATCTCAGAGAAGAGCCTCACCTGAACTAGGTTACTAGGTTTCCTCCAGGATGGTATCAAGGAAAACTCACTGCTAAATCCAGACAATAGCAGCCACCACACCAAGATGCTGACAGGCTCAGCAAGCTGCTGCCAGCCACCTCTCCACCATCAAAAAGAGCTGGAGACAGAAAGTGACGCACAATATAAGAGAATTTTACAACACTTTCCTGTATCTCACATGTGCCAATGATATCTTAGGCTTGACAGGACATCCCAGTGGTCTGTCAGTTGTTTCTGATTAGTCATTTGCTAGCACATATCCGTCATAGGCCATCCTCCTAAATACTTAATCCTTAAGTATGCGTGTAGACATTCCTGATTTTGTTAGACTAAGTAGGGTGGAGTAAATTTCATAATTTCCTGATTTTTGTAGGGTGGAGTAATCTAAAGTTCACACCCTCTAGAACAGAAATGTCAAATACACAGCCTTCCCCAGGGAAACCTGAACCAGATTAAATTTTAATTAGGAAAAAATAATGAAATAGATTTCTAAGGTAATATGTGAATCATGTGGTTTAGTGGTGTGTAAAGGAAACTAGACTGACAGTTAGTTGGGGAAGGGGCATTTGGGAGTGGCAGTTGGGTCTTGTGACTAGCATTTCCTGCCTGGGGGGGGGGGAGGAGTTCCTTCCTGGTGTTGGAGGAGGGAGGAGCCCATTCAGCCCAGTCTGGAGTGGCATGCTCTTCTTGGTTCAGCCCAAAGACACATGATTCTGAAGGTGAGAACTGTTCTTGTTTGCTTTCTGTCTATTGCTAAGATTCTGAATTAGACAAAGCAGGACTGATATAGAGTAGACGGGAGTGGGAGAACCCTCCGCCAGCCTCGGGGCCTGGCCTCAACTCTGAAGTTGAGGAAAAAAACTCCAATCCCAAATGGTTATTAAACTCTATATTATTTGAATTCACAGTCAGATAAGTGAACTATCTTTTTTGGTCATAGAGGGAGCTGAACTTCAGTTCAGTCATTCTAGGACAAACAGTCCTTATCATACCCCTGCTGCTTCCTCTCAGCAGGGGGCATCTATCTCCTTTGCTTCACCTAGCAATATTCCTTCTCTCCCCTTAAACTCCTTCATACTCCATACAAGCCTCCCATTATCCCTGTTGTCCAATTCCCCATTTCCTTTCCCAATAAATATTACAGTGGCTCCCATTTTAAATTTCATTTGAAACTATTGCACTAGAACTTATATAACAAATGGTATTCTACTCTTTATTTGAAAATATTTTGTAAAGGACAACTTCCCAAAGAAGCCCATTTTATTTTAGAGAAAGTAATACTTCTTTTTCTAAAACACACTGAGCCAGAATCTGCTTCTTGCAAATTTCTGCCCTTTGCTAGTAATTTGGCCTTCTAGGCTAAGCAAGAAAAAAAATTCCTTCATGTATATTTATTTTTTGCAAGCTGAGTAAATGCAGTTCTGTCAATCTGAATTTGAATGGAAACCATAGAAGTCCCTTTCCTTATATTGACTAACTTCCTCTGGATATTCCATAACTTATCAGTAAAGATGGTACCCAGAATTGAACTTAATAATTAGATATGGTCTGACCAGGCCAGAGTATAATGAGATAATCAACCACTTAGATATAGGCACATAGTAAGTAGAAATATCCTTTATGAAAGCAGCAAAGGAGAGCATATCCTTAAAGAGAGCAAAAACATCTGCTGAATTGAATTAAATAAATATTCATGAAATCTTCCCTAATGAACAAATACATATGAAGATATTGAGTGATCATTATACAAAGAATAAGAATATGTCTAAGGAAAGTGATACCAAAGGCAGGAGGGAAAAAAATCTCAGCCTAAAAATATGTCCAAAAGAACATCATTCATTTTCAGCCTATAAACTTTCATTCCCAAGTATTCAGAATTTTTGTCATACATGAGCAAGGGTAATGAAGGTGAGAAAATCAGACCTTCACAAAAAGTATTCAACAATGTGCCAAGTATAGAATTATAAAAATAAAATTTCCAGTCAAAGTTGCATGAATTCTTTTTTTTTTTAATTTGAGCATTTCCAAACATTATTCATTGGAGACAAAGATAATTTTCTTTTCTCCCGCCCCACCTCTGCCCTAGCCGACGCACGATTCCACTGGGTATCACATGTGTTCTTGATTCAAACCCATTTCCATGTTGTTGGTAATTGCATTAGAGTGTTCATTTAGAGTCTCTCCTCAGACATGTCCCCTCAACCCCTGTAGTCAAGCAGTTGCTTTTCCTCGGTGTTTTTACTCCCACAGTTTGTCCTCTGCTTGTGGATAGTGTTATTCTCCTAGATCCCTGTATATTGTTCAGGGACATTGCATTGTCTCTAATGGAAAAGTCCATTACGGTCGATTGTACCACAGTGTATCAGTCTCTGTGTACAATGTTTTCCTGGTTCTGCTCCTCTCGCTCTGCATCACTTCCTGGAGGTTATTCCAGTCTCCATGGAATTCCTCCACTTTATTATTCCTCTTAGCACAATAGTATTCCATCACCAAAATATACCACAATTTGTTCAGCCATTTCTCAATGGATGGGCATCCCCTCATTTTCCAATTTTTGGCCACCACAAAGAGTGCTGCTATGAATATTCTTGTACTAGTCTTTTTCCTTATTATCTCTTTGGTGTACAAACCCAGCACTGCTTATGGCTGGATCAAAGGGCAGAAAGTCTTTTATCTCCCTTTGGGCATAGTTCCAAATTGCCCTCCAGAATAGTCGGATCAATTCACAACTCCACCAATAATGAATTAATGTCCCTACTTTGCCACATCCCCTCCAGCATTCACTACTTTCCTCTGCTGTCATGTTAGCCAATATGCTAGGTGTGAAGTGATAGATACCTCAGAGTTGTTTTGATTTGCATCTCTCTGATTATAAGAGATTTAGAGCACTTTTTCATGTGCTTATTAATAGTTTTGATTTCTTTATCTGCAAACTGCCTATTCATGTCCTTTGCCCATTTATTGATTGGAGAATGGCTTGATTTTTGTACAATTGATTTAGCTCTTTGTAAATTTGAGTAATTAATCCTTTGTCAGAGGTTTTTATGAAGATCATTTTCCAATTTGTTGCTTCCCTTCTGATTTTAGTTACATTGGTTTTGTTTGTACAAAATCTTTTTAATTTGATGTAGTCAAAATTATTTATTTTACATTTTGTGACTCTTTCTAAGTCTTGCTTGGTTTTAAAATCTTTCCCTTCCCAAAGGTCTGACATGTATACTATTCTGTGTTTGCCTAATTTACTTATAGTTTCCTTCTTTATGTTCAAGTCATTCATCCATTTTGAATTTATCTTGGTGTAGGGTGTGAGGTGTTGATCTAAACCTAGTTGCATGAATTCTATCAAAATAAAAAAATTATATAATATTGAGTATGAAATAAAACCCAAAAAATCATAGAAGAAAGCTGGAAGGTTTATTGGAGGTCATCAAAGACTAAGCATTTTATAAGTGAGAAAACTGAGGGTCAATATCCCGGGTTACTCCATCTTTCACAGGAATAGTAATAATTCCAGAACCAGTATCTAAACTCAGGTTCACAACTTTCAGATATAGCATTGTTTCCACTGAATCACCTAGGACAAGAATCACGTGAAGTCAAGGAAATAAAGAGCAAATTAGAGTCTGGGGCTTATTTGAACTTCTATTTTCAAGGATAATATTTTGCTTTAAATAAGATCATCACATTCATGGAATACATTCGTGATCAGAAGTAAATGTATAGAGTAATATATTTTTTGGGGGGTGCAATGGCTCTGTGCTTAAGAACACTGGATCTAGAGATAGAATCCTAGTTCAAATACATCTTCAGACACACATCCTACATGTGTGGCCCTGCATAAGTCATGTAACCTCTGCATGATAAAAGGAGCTACCGGTGAACAGAATGGCAAACCAATCTAGTGTCCTTGCCAAGAAAACCCAAAGGAAAGTGCTGTTTTTTAGAGTCCCAAAGGGTTGGATATGACTGATTGAACAGCAACAGCAATAAGACATTGGATACCAATCTGGGTTTTGAAGGTTTGTATCAGATAGCAATAAAGACCAATCAAGTGTAAGCAAGAATTCTACCAGTCCTAATAGGTACCAAGATGGAAGGCATTTCCAGTGAGCCTGGCATAAGAGGTTTCTTATATACTAATTTTTAGGGCAGCATTCACAACCTAATATCAGTGTATCATGGTGGGAAACAATGAAAAAATAATATGGCTATTCATAAAACACATGTGGTTATACCAAAAAAAAAAATAGCATGTTTTTGAGCAAAATGCTTATTAGGTACAGAGGTAGGTAAAGGGATTATCATCTAGGTATAACTAGGTCCCACTACATGAAAGAAAACTGCCCATTAAGAAGAGGAAAACTGCCCTGAGACTGGAGTCCTCCACTTTCAGGAGCAAAGACAAAAGGCTTTTAAAAAGGAGATAGAAAACTAGCTGTTGCAGCTGCTTTGACAGTTCACTATGGGTCATTTCCAGTAAAATGGCAAGACAGACTCAGCATGATTTCTGGTAGGGTTATTGCTAATCAAGGGAGGGTGTATGTGTTACACAAACACGTCAGAAAAGTTCAAGGTTCAATGACAGCAGATTTCGTAAAGGCTGTTAAGGTGAGGGCAATGAGAAGATTCACTAGAAGCTGCCAACCTCTGGAAAATTGCTGAAATTGGATCTCTGAAGGGCATCTGGGGAAGATAATTCTGTCTATTTCTTCCACATAAGAAAGAACACAATTCAATACCTTTCCCATGACTCTAGGAACCCAAACTCATCCATTATTTTTAATAAGGAAGTAAGTCTATAGATGTTTAAATGTGTTAAAAATTTAATAGAATGTTGGCTCATAAATTGTTATTCTTCTGCTTCAGATTGGGACATGAACCATGTTTTATTTTTTTTTTTGCATGTATTATATATGACTCAATATTTTATCACCACACTTAAGTACTAACTAAAAGAATACCAAATAGTGCAAAATGATGATTCTTTTTTTTTAGAGTGAATTGTTGTTTCTCTGGCATGAAATAGGTGAAATACAAAATAAAAAGTTAGATAAGTTATCCATTGTCGGACACGTAATAACTCATAAGGGCTTATATTCAAAGTGGCAAAATACCTGGGATCTATTCTGTAGTGTATTATGTGCAAAAAGGTAATCAAATGTAAAAGTGTTCTTTGCCTCAGGTGCAAACATATATCCTAAAATAATTATGGTCTTCTGAGAGATATCCAAAACTGATTGATTAGGAGCATGCCAAATCATTTGAGAGTAAGTCCCTATATTCTTAATATGGAGAACGACAAATAATTAAGCTGCTCTGATCTGTCATGTCAGAGGCAGCAAATGAGTTTGACAAAATCAATATTCATAACAAGACTCTTGAATTTTCAATGGACTCAAAATTAAAGTTATCAAAACTCCGATTAGACTGTTAGAATGTAAAAGGATGGTGGAATGTAATTGGTACCTGATCAATTTGGTTTGCCAAGAAATATAATGCCCCAAAAGTAAATGTGTTAAAAAACAAAGACAAAACAATTCATGGAAAGTCCTTCATGGACAACAGAGCTTTACGTTTGCAAAATAATTATGTTTGGTGAGAAAAATGTCATTTTTTGATGAATAAAATAGAGACTTTTTTTAAGGGACTCCTGTGACCTCTGATTTTCCTTAAAAAAAAATTGTTGACCTTTTGTCAGTCCTTCCTGATTTCTTGGTCACATTTGCTAGTGTCAAACAGTTTCTCCTTTGTGATTTTTTTTTTCATCTCCTTTGATTCTTTAATATGGGTCTGTGTTGTTTTTCCTCCTAACTCTCAGAAATACTTTTTGGTCACCTTCATAAATTCATCTCATTCCTCCCACTCTTTAAATGTAATAATCCTTCAAAGTCTTGACATAAGCCCTCATCCCTTTTTGTTCAATATCTTTTCCCTTGGGGATTTCATCATTTCTCATGTCTTTAATCACCAATCTATAGGATGATTTTCTAATCTATAAAATAATAAAATCATTAAATTGAAATGAAGCTGAGAGGTTGTCTACTTTAGCTATTCCATTTTACAGATAAACTAAAGCTCCAAGAAATTAAATGATTTGTCTAAGGAAACAAAACTAGTTAGTGTCAGATTAAGATTAGAAACACGATTTCTGCCATAAAACTTCCCTCATCTCTCAAGTCAGCACTCATGTCTTCATTCTCTAAATGTACTACTACTACTCTAAAGTAGTTTTTGTATATCTTTAAAGTTCATATTATAATTTGAATCAAAGTTATTTTTGGTATTCTCCTTTTATGTGTCAATACTTTCAGGGTAGAAATGCTATATTAATTTTTGTATTAGCCATCAGCAAGTACATTGGTAAAAATACAATTTATCAGTAAATCTTTATGGTTGATTTCAGTCCTTTGTAATTGTAATTTCCATCTGTGTGATCATAGGAACACAACTTCCTAGTCCTCAGTTCCTTTATCTTTAAAACAGGAAGTGAGATCTGATTTATAAAATCTTTCCTAACATTAAAATTGTAAGTCTTTTTCTCATTTCCCTCTCAATGTTGATAGCACTATATATGAATGAAACTAAATTTTTCATAGCTTAATATTGTGAGGTTGAAGAATTTAATACTTAAAATATATTAAATTACATGTAAACGTTATCACTTGCACAAGCACTAGAAACAATGAAACTCTAATATTTATTTTTCTATTACGTAGATTTGGATTTTCATTCACAAAAGTTTCCCTCATTAGGAAAAAATGTATATTTCTTCCTTATTGCCTTCTTATCCCATCATCACTATAACCCTAACCCAAACAGCTCATTTATTCATCTGTTAATTTTTCAATTAGCTGAGGATACACATACTGATCTGTGAGGCAGCATGGTTTAATGGGTGGACATCTGGATGTGGAGTCAGGAACACCTAGTTTTATAGCCTGCTTTAAATACTTTCTAGTTGTGTAACCCTGATCAAGTAATAACCTCTACTGACCTGTTTCCTCATCTATAAAGTGAGGCTGGATTCTGACCTTTTAAGGTTTCATCTAGCTCTAAATTTATAATCCTACGATCTCCATAAAGTTAAAAAATAAGAAGCTGTACCACTCACCTACTTCTGCATCTCATGACATCTTTCCATGTCAGTCAAAAAAAAAAAGCATTTATTAAGTCTTTTCTGTGCCTGGTACTTTTACTCACTGGGGATACAAAGAGAGAAAAGAAACAGTCCTTACTCTCATGGCATTCACAGCCTAGTGGAGGAGACATGTAAACAATTAGGTCCAAACAAAATATATCCAAGATAAAGTGAAAATAATCAACAGAGGAAAAGCACTAGAATTAAGGAAGAACAGAACAGGCTTCTTACACAAGTTGGAATTTTAGGTGGGACTTAAAAGAATTGAGGGACATCAGGCAAAGGACGTAAAGAGCCAGAGTGTGCTGTTGACATCAGCAGCAGATATCACAAACTGTGGTTTTCTATCATTTATCATTCAGCCAACAAATATTCATGAAGTATGTATGAATAACACAGATAGAAATACTGGAATCCTCTCTTACGAGAATAAGACACGAACAGCTTATGGAATAATTAAGTGGTGAATTAAATAATTCCGATGCTAAGTGCAAGAGGGTACAGAAAAAGATGAGAACCAAAATGCACCTGAGTAATGTATAAAGCTTTATTAGATGGCTAAGTCTGGAGCTACACCATGAAGGATAACTAAGATTCTTTTAAGTTAAGAGGAATGAAGAAAGTATGTCAGTTTGGGGAAGCAACGGAAGTCAAAACAGAAAGATAGGAACGTATTTGAAAAGTTATGAGTCTGGTCTGATTGAATTAGGGAATGTATGTAACATAGTATTGAGAAATAAGTTTAACTAATTAGGGTAATGACACTTTAAGCAAACCCTTAAAAGGTAGGCACATGTTCCAACCTGATACCATAAGCAAGAGAGAATATTTTGTTCAGTAGTTTTTCAATCATGTCTAATTCTTTATGACCCTCATTTGGAATTTTATATATATACATACAAACATATATGCATATATATAATGTTTCCCAAGTGGGAAAATAAATAAATATATCTTATAATTATATAGTTATACATATATTCCATGTATGCTATATTTAATATTATATCTGTAGTTATAAAACATTAATTTTTCCCAGTTGGAGTTTTCTTGGCAAAGATATTATAATAGTTTGCTATTTCATTTTCTTATTCATTTCATGGATGAGGAAATTGAGGCAAGCAGATTTAAATGACTTCCTCAGGATCACATAGCTAATAAATGTCTTCGGTCAGATTTGAATTTGGAAAATGTCGTCCTGACTTCAGGTCCAGCATTATATCCCTCAGCACCATGCAGCTGTCCACTGCCTCTCCTTCCCCACCAAAAAGAATTCTTAAGAAAGTAAATTGACATGATTAAACTATTATTTTAGGAAAATTTACTTTATTAGGATACAGGACAGTTTATATGGTAGAGAGGTAGAAAGACACTAAAAAGTTGTTGAGGTGATATAGATATGATGGAAGCCCAAGGGAAGATGAGAATGGAGCAAAAAGCAGATCCAATGGCTATTTCAAATGAATAAAGAATAGGGTTTGTGATCGATTGAATTTAGGAGATGAAGAACAGAGAATCAAAAGGTGATTATAATATTAGCTGAGTATAATTGGGAGAAAAAATATCAGCATCGTTACAGTTTCTAGTGGGGGTAATTGAGTAAAGGAGAATATTTCAGGCAATAAAATATAATCATAGGTTCACAGATATAAAGTTGTAAAAGATCTTAATCTAGTCAAATGTCCTCATTTTATAAAAGAGAAAATGGAATCCCAGAAATGCAGTTTATAGCATGCCTAAGTCACATAGTTATTGAGGAGAAGAGTCAGGATCTAAGCTTAGTTTTTAAAAAGTCCAAACCCAGTGTGTATTTCATTAGACTATGGAGCTCTAATTAAGTACTAAATCTGAGAAGGAATAAAGAAGAATCTTTTACCCTCACGATACAAATTTACTATCAGTTCTGTTAATGCGACTAAGTATTTGATGTTGCTTTATCTCTATAGTCTGTTGAAAACGCAGGGTGATGAGGAGGCTGAGGATTTTGGGGGGGGGAGCTATTGGGCTTCATGAGAAAGATTTCTCACTAGAGAGATTCCTTTATACATTCACTTATGTCCCCTACCATTTCAGGGGCTCAACAAGTTGCCAAAAGCGAGATATATGTTTAAAAAAATTCCAGAGCAACTTGAAATCACCTTTTCTAGCATCTCCCTGAAATTTTATATATCACAACAGTTAAATGTTACATAGCACTCTTTCCCTACCTCTCTCTCTCTGAGTGCACTATATTTGGAACATTCTGATAGATGAAAAGGATTTAGAGTATTCATTCAAGAGAGATGTTTTCCCTTCAATTTGTCAAGCTGCATTTTTTACTTCAGCTGGGTCACCAAGTCATTTTTTTTTGTAGGTAATAAGTTTAACCCAGTTAATTTCATGTTGATATACATTTAATTCCCTGGGATTAGCTAACAATTAGGTATTACATCTCTCCTTGGTTAAACAGAAAACAGAAAGTAAACATTTTTTATCATTCTGACATAAAAAGTCATTTCTGGTTATATGGATGGAACCAAATATTTGATGCTGATTCATCTGCTTCCTGTGGAGCAAATGCATGGAGACAGATGTGCCTTAGTAATTTTATCACATTAACAGTATAAAAGTTCTGACAAAGAAGTTACAGACAGATCCTTGAATTGGCAGGTACTTGCTAACCTTGAATATTTTTGCAGTGTTACCCTGAATGCCATGAAAATCTTCTTAAGAATTTCAAGTTATAAACAAGTTGTCTGACTTTTCTTAAAAAATGAAAAGGGAAAAAATCAGAATTATGCATTTCCTCAACTCTTAAAGGAAATTTGTAGTCAGATTTCACTTGAAACATTCTCTTTTAATCATTCTGTATTATTTGTTTACTCAAGGTTTTTAAACTATTGAAACCTTTCAAGTAGCAATGTTTTGATTAAATTTTTATTTAAAAATAAGTTTTGATAGTTTTACATAATCTACTTTCAAATAGAAGCAGGATGCAAAAATAGTACCATTTTAATGAAAAACTACAAAAAGAGGAAATAAAAACAAAATTTTATCAAAAATAACTTAAATATCAAAAAGTATTATATAATAAGCAGTGGACCATTTCCACAGACCACCTCCCCCACTTCCACAAAGAAGTGGAGATATCATCCACTCATTTTCTTTTGCTTCATCCTCAACAATGTTTCTTCAAGGAAAATTCCTGCTAAGGTTGCATTTTTTAATCTTAAAAAATTCATAAACTTCCTTTATAGTTAATATGTTTTTTAAAATATACACTCAAATTTTTAACTTCTTGTTTGACCATGCTACTTTCTGTTTCTTCTTTGAAGCTTCATTTGCCTTGTCATTTTACCCTCCTTTACTGGCAACTTGCTCCCTCATATCCTTACATTCATAAATTTAGAACTAATATCTTATCTCTTTTTGTCATCTGCCTTCATCTCCTCATTTAAAATATACTTCAAATACTAAATGACTATTGATTAGAAAAATGCAAATTAAAACAAATGAGGTACCATTTTATACCCATGAGTCTAGCTCACCTGACAAAAAAAAAATGATAAATGTTGGAGAGGATAAGGAAAAAATCCAGACACTAATAAACTGTTGGTGGAGCTGCAAACTGATACAACCATTCTAGAAAGGAATCTGCAACCATACCCTAAGGGTCATGTAACTATTCACACCCTTTCACCCAGCAATACCACTACTAACTCTGTATCCCAAGGAGATTAAAGTTTAGGGAAAAGAATCTAATTGTCCAAAAAAAAAAAAATAAAGCAACTCTTGTTTTGGTTAAGAACTGGAAACTGAATTGATATCAATCAACTGGAGAATGACTGAATATATTGTACTATATGCTTGAAATGGAATACTATTGTGCCATAAGAATTGACTAACAAACTGATCACAAAAAATAATCCTGGAAAGAGTCACATGAAGTGATGCAAAGTGAAGTGAGTAGAACCAGGAGAATATTGTACACACTCACAATAATGGATGATGATCAACTGTAAAGGACTTAACTATTATCAACAAGGCAAAGATCCAGGAAAACTTCTAGAGACTCATGACAAAGAAAAGATATTCACTGCCATAGAAGGAATGGAATCTGAATGCAAATTGAAACATTCTTTACTTCATTTATTCCATGAATTTTTCTCTAATGCAAGCAATATGTATATTCTTTCATAGCATTATAAACATGGAAATATATAATATCTGATGTTATATGTACAACCTATATATTTCCTGCCTTCTATCTAACTATCAGAAAACAAATATTAAGAAATTCTATTGATGTATTCAGAGGAAAAGTAAAATTTATTTTAAAATGCCAAAAGATCCAGAAATGTAATATGATACATTAGGTGGTTAATGTGCATATTAGTGTATACATATTCTAACTACTAAAATCTGAGTATTTTATCTTTGTGTTGTCTCAGGTTAACAATCAAAATGATTAAGATTTAAAAGTATCCTGTCTCTAATGATTAATTTCGTCTTGGAAAAGTAACTTAACTTTATTAGATTTTAGTTTCCTCATTTGTAAAATAAGGAAGTCAGACTAGATGGTCTCTAAGGTGCCTTCCAGATCTACATTGATGTAATCATATGCCTTAGGTAATAATATACTCTTTTTGATGTCTCTGTCATAAGTATATGTGGTTTAAATCACTTTGTCTTTCTTACTCAGCCTTCTCTTTTTGATTTATAGATTTGTAAACCACCTAGGTAGACTGAGGGGTGCAATCTGTTACCATGGAACCAACAAAAAGCTAACTGACCTCCATGGAGATCAAACCTATGACCTTAACATAATCAGTGTGGTGAGCTAGCCAGTTGAGTTAACCAGACCCAGTTCTGTGTTTATTTAATACAATACCTAGTGTTGTCTGTTCATTCAAATTTTAAATGCACGCTCTCTCTGAATTGTCCTGGGCAGCGATCCAGTAAAGACACTGCTCTGGCAGGGGCCAAAACCTACAGATTTGTATAAGCATATTTACAGTGTCATTGTGACAGCCAATCTCTTGCCATGATCTCAGACTTTCAACTGAGGTTATTATAAATCTGTCTCTATTGTGTCATGTATCATAACTTTTTTTTTAATGTGACTGTTGTAGCATGATGTGCCACGGCAGGATAGTTAAAATTAGGTTAAAACAATGAGGACATGTTTATTGTAATTTTCTTGCTAACCTTTTGAAAAATGAATACCATTTTTTACGAATCCCTGAATAATATTTACTTTAATGAGCTCTCCCTTTGAAGTCTACTTGGACTTTAATGCTAGACTTTTTAGTCTTTAGCATTAATTTTGAAGTGCATTTGTTCAATTAGTATCTAATTATAAAATAAAGCATACATGAAAGAAAAGCTTGAGAATATATACATTTGTGAATATTCTAAATATGATTTCTGAAAAGTTATTTTGAAAATGGATGGATTATTGTGATATAATTTTATAGGCTGTCCTGGGACTTAGGGTTTCAAGGGAAATGATTATCTTACCCAAACACCCTATTTTACAGATAGGAAAACTGAAGCCTAGAGAGGATATATTCCAGCTAAAGTCAAATAGAAGCAGGATCCAATGCTCTTTTCTAAAGCTACAAACTATTTAACCTTTGTGTTCTTCCCTTAAATCTAGCTGATGACTGAAAGTATAAAAGTCTGAAGAAGGGGTGGATTGAACAGAAGAAATGATGAAGGGAAAGGGAGAATGAATAGGATGATGTGATAGAGAAAAGGGGGAAAAATGAGGCAAAGAAACCATGTACTCCCTGTTATTTTTAATAGGTCAGTTGTAGCCACTCATCTCTAATGGTTCAAGTGTGCTCTCATTTGAAGGTAAGCCCTAATAATGGATGACTTTTTCATGTCCCTTCTACATCACCTGTTCTATATGACACTTTCTCATGTCAAAGAATGTATGGAAGGTTCAACTTAACTTGATGCTATATATATTTTATTTTGTTTTGATTTTTCTAGGCTTGTTCTCAGTTCTGTCTCTGACTACTTTGCTGCCATGTTTACAAGTGATGTTTGTGAAGCCAAGCAAGAAGAAATCAAAATGGAAGGCATAGATCCTAATGCTCTCTGGGACCTTGTACAGTTTGCATATACAGGTATTGTAAAGAGTACATTTATAATTTCCAATGACTGATGATGATTACCATTTTTCTTCTCTTTTTTCATTTACGGGTTTTATCTTCTAAATTAATATTTGGAAATAGTATTCTCGGAAATAGTATTCTCTTCCCTGACACATCATTACTTAAACCTTCCATTTTTATTAGCAGGGAGGGGCAAAAAAGAGAAGATTAATTTAACATAATAATGAGAGTGGGTCATTTTATGTATTGTCTTGTATATTGTCAAGTTATACAAATTATGTTTATTTTTCCACTCCCAGAGCAGAGAAAGAGGTTAATTTTTTTTTATTTTTTCTGCCTGGCAGTTCCATCTTTAAAGAAGTATTCTCACTAGTAAGTATCCTAATATTGCATCTTTCTAACAAAATTGATAGGTGACATTCCTGATTTTGTTGTTCAGTCGGGTCAGTTGTGTCCACCTCTTCATAGCCTTATTTGGGATTTTCTTGGCAATTTACCACAGTGGTTTGCCATTTCCTTCTCCAACTCATTTACAAATGAGGAAACTGAGTCAAATGGGGTTAAGTGACTTGCCCAGAGTCAGAGAACTGTGTCTGAGACTGAATTTGAAATTCATTTTTGCTTTAAAGGCTTTAGACCTTTCTGGAGATTAAATTGCCTTAGGATACTAATGATTTAGACTTTTGGCATCACTTTCTTCCCAAACAAGTACAAAGCAATCATGAGATGCTGTAGGGTGATGCTTGACTGGTGGAACACTGTGTAGCTGCCCTCAGTTATTGGCGTATTTACATGAATGGCTCAAGATTAGCTCCCTGGATTGATCAAAGCTCAGAGAAAGCTTTCCTTTATCTAGTAGTACTATGGCAAATGAAGCAATTACTGAGAGATAGTTTATTTTTTTAAAGGATGAATAAAAAGTAGCCTTGAAAGAGTAAGGGAAATTGAAGCATTTCTACAGGAGAAAATGAATCAGCCGTCAAAAATAGAAAAAGATAACTGCTCAAGAACATTTTGCTACATTTTAAGGTCAGAGGGGATACTGAGAAGCAAAAGAGCTCAAGTATGTCAAGATCCAAAAATTGCCCATTCACATAGAAGCAAAGAGGTCGATGGAAATTGGTCAGAGTGTTTTCAAAAGTATTGAGATGGAAGTCTCAGAAATGACAGTGCATGTTTTTATGCTATAAAACAGATGGCATATGGATGATTTCAAGTAGAAGCAAAAGAAAAGACATAATGGAAAGCATCTATATGCCCAGACCCAGTGGGGTCGAGATAGTTGTGATAAATATTAGGTATTTAAAAGTATTGACCAAATGCTAAGGGAAAGGATTTGTCTTTGGAAAAGGATTTTAGGAAGTAATAAGTAGGAGAACAACAATAAGATGTTCCCATCAACATTCTCATCCACACCACCAGCAGTGTAGCTCAGTAGCAGTTTGAGACAGCAGTATCTAAAGAAGAATTTAGAGACACCCAGGAGGCAAAGTACATGCTGAGGAAAGGCACTCCTGGATTCTACAGGAAAAGATAGAAAAAAGGAAGACAGGAAGAGACTATCAGTAGCTTCTGAGGTTCCTTCTAGGTAAATGCCCTACACTTCTCTTGGGGTGAAGCTACAATGTAAATTATTTCATGGTAATACTGCCCTTTGAAATTCTGATTAGTTGATTAACTTCCCAGAGGGAAGATGGGAACTAGACAAATTCCTTCCTCTGGTTTGAGTATATAGGACTCACAGGGAATAATAGATAATTGTATGAAGTTAAAAGAAAGAATAAAAATAAAAATAGAAGGTTGTCAAATGGGTTAGCAGTTATTTGTAGAACATTTAAAAAAGAAGAAGGGTTTGAACTACCAAACTATATATTTTGGAATAAGGTATATCTAAAGTTAATGACTTAATAAATCTGCATTACATATTACATATGCCACATATGTAATACATGTATATATTGTGATACATGTGAGCTATTATATATCATATATATACAACTATATATGAACAAAATATAAGAGAAGAGAGGTAGAATAATCCAAAGACATTAAAAGCATCAATTAAATTATTCCCAATATCAAAATGATTCACATAGTTTTTCTGTCCAATTTCTTCCTTAGAACAGAGTGGAGATCATGAAAATGATTATTTTACAAAAAGGAGATGAACTGAAAATTCCAATCCCCTGGTTGATGTCCTTCCCTTATAATTTTCCTCCAACTTTAAGGGATACAGCTTAACTAAATGATGAGTATTTATAATTCTTGTGTCAAACTGTCCATTGACCATGCTACAAGGGATGCTTTGCATGTTCCATTAGAGAGAATCACTGTGTGGAAGTTGGACTAGAAAGTATCATTAGCAAAAAAGAATCTTAAGACTTCTCTTGTTCAATGATGTTCATTGTTCTAAAGTCTCAGTTATAGTGTTTGGTTTCATAGGAAGAGATGTCTAGAATGTCATCCTTGGAGCAGCTTGAATCGTTTGTGTAACTTTGGATTGAGCCTTGAAGTGAATGCTTAGATAACTGATTACAGAGAGTGTCATGTAATCATGAGATTAGAGATTTAGAACTGGACAGGACCTTTACAGATCATATAATCCAACCTTCTCATTTTATATAGGAAGGAACTACTTCCACAGAGGAAGAATGATGTCCCTCAGATTAAAAGAAAACATGTAGATTAATATTTTATTGGATACATGAAAAAATTATAGTGTACTGAAGTTGTGGGCTTTCCACCTTTCAGCCTCTGAGTTCTTCGCTCACAGTTTCTTCTCATGCCACCATCCAATATAGGTTCCATTTCTGTGATACTTACCCTTTTTCTGTATTTAGTGTGCTCAGTGAGTATTTGGTAGGGGATGGAATTATGTACCCCAATGTAAATAAGGCTTCAAATAAATTCTTTTTTTTTTTCATTACTATGATTTGTTCTAAGGTGAATACATTTTTGGTCATAGTTTTCAAAAAAGAACCCTCTTTTCATTTCATTGTTACTGAATAGTGCATGTTCTACATTGCTGAAGGTTAATATGCTGCTTTTGTTTATACATTTCAGGATGTCAGTGCTTGCCAAAATGTTGATTATTGTATTGTAAAAAAGAAATATTGCTCTTTTAAAAAGGAGCTATGGGGTTCATTTTTTCTTTTAAAGTTGCCTTCAGGCTGACAGCAAATTACGTTCTGATTTATCTCTTACATAGTTCCTAGTATCCTGACATCCCCTAAAAATGTTCTGTGCTCATTGATGTGTAAGCAAATAGAGTCCTAACAAATACAGGAGGTGGAATTACAGGGTTACTAGCAAAGTGTCAGGTTCTGTAGCGAATTGATAAGGACAAGGTTTAAATAAAAGAAGCTGTCCATCTAGCAGTGGTATTAAGGAGAAGGGTAGAAAATTAAACTGCCAAATGGCAAACCTTTAATCATAGTGAGTGTTAGCTTTCCTTTGAGAAACCTTTTCCTGGCACTGAAGTTAATTAAAACTTTGGTATATACTAAGGGTGCCTAAAAGAAATATCTTATGCTTACTGCCAAATACATGAATAAAATAAATACTAACATAAACTGTATGGAATTTTTAATGTTCTGTTTAAAATTTTATTTAAGGCATTTAATACAAATCATTTTGCTGAGATTTACTACAAATTTTACAACTAAAGTTAATAAAGAAGTTTTTATTATGACTGAGGCAAAATTATAGTTTTATTAGACCCACCAGTTTAATTTGAGTGGGATAAATTATGCAAAAACATTAGCAAAATGTTAGTTTTAAACTTGGAGTTTTCTCTAGACTGCAAGGTGCTCTTTTTCAATTAAGGAATTAGATGGAAAAGTCCCCAGGATCACAGGAACTTGTTACATTTATGGCAGAAATTACTTCACTGAAATTAACAGCATAGACTGTCTGTATGCCAAAAGGAATTCTGATTTCAATGTACAAAACACAATTGAACTACCCAGAGACAACAAAAAGCATTCGTTGCTTGATTTTTCACCCTCCAATTAGTTGAGATAGCACTGGGTAGAAACAGCCAGAAGGCTTGAGAGAGATCAATTGCACCTAGTTTTAGACTTTGTAAGATGTGACTTTAAAGAAAAAATAAAAAAAGATAGGCACTGAGAGATCACTTCTACATGTGGTTAATATGTTCTGAGTTCCTGTGGAGTTTATAGAACTACTGTACTTGGTTATCTAAGAGGTAAGAGATGAGGAAGCCTGGTTGAATGTACATTATTGCCCGTGGACTTGGGCCAACAGTATTTCATACTTTGGATAAGCCCAAACAGTTCATCTTGAGGAACCAGGACATTTCTCAGATGCTGGAGAACTGAACTTTTCAAGCCATGACACAACCAACTCCCTCACCTGCCAAAAGAGAGCTTGTCCCTGGCTATCATTTTCCACCAATTTCAAAGCCACTTCTTCCCTGATAGTCTTTGCTCTAAGTTCATCTCCACCTAAATTTATGTTGAACTCTTTGTATCTTGATCTTGTACTCATTGATTAGGTGTTATCCTGTATTATAGTTGTTTGTGAACATGCTATAACTCAAAAGTTTTATAAGCCCACATTCTAAGGAGAATCAGGAAAATTTTCCTCTGGGTCAGATTTTTATCTGGAATATGAAGGAAGCCAGGAGACAGAGATGAAGGGGAAGGGAATTAGACGAACAGGCATTTGAGATCAGGAGGAAGTATGCTCCAGGAATGAGCAATTGCCAGTAAAAATACAGTTTTCCCCAATTTATAAATGATCAAAAATATGAACCACTTTTGAATGAAGATGTTAAAGTTATATGTAACTGTATGAAAATTGCACTAAATCATTATTGATTTTGAAAAATGCAAATCAAAATTACTCAAATTCCACTTATTATATTGGCTAACATGGTCAAAGGGCAAAATGACAAATGTTGTAGGAGGTGAGAAAAATAGAGGCACTAATACACTGTTGTTGGAACTGTGAACTGATCCAAACATTTTGGAGAACAAGTTGGAATTATGTATAAAAAGTTATAAAACTGTGTATATCTTTGGACCCAGAAATTCCATTTTTAGATTTATTTTCTAAGGAAATCAGGGAAAAGAATTTATAAATTCTAAAGTGTTTATATCATCTCTCTTTTTGGTGGTAAAGAACTGGATATTGAAGTGATGCCCATCAGTTAGACAATGACTAAGCAAGTTGTGGCATATGATTGTGATGGAATACTCCTGAATTATAAGAAATGAGGAATAGGTTAACTAAAAACAAAGCAAAACATAGAAAGACCTACATGAATTTATGAAGAGTAAAATGTACAGAACCAAGAGAACCTTAAAAAAGCAACACGGGTATTGTTTAAAGAATGACATGTATGTCTTCCTCTAGAGGAAGAATGGATAAATAAAAATAAGCAATATGTATATTGTTTTATATATATTTATATATGTATATATTTTATATTCATTTCTATAATTATATTTATTTTATTATATTAAATATATACATATATACACATATATCTTTCAGTCATATGATGCCTTCTAATCTAGGGAAAGAACAAAAGGATTGAATTACCTGGATATTTTAACGTAAAGAATAAATAATTTTTTTTTAAAGAAAGGAAAATGCAGAATTGGGAAATGAAGTGATTTATTTGAGAAATAGAAAGAAGCCAGTGTCATTGGAACACAGAGTACATGTAAGGAATAAGGTGTAAAAACATGGGGGAAGAAAAGGGAGGATCATGATTCAAAGGACTTTAAATACTAAGGTTTTAATTTTTTAGTTGATCTTAGAAGTACAGTGAGGTGAGTTAGTGGTTAGAGTGTTGTACCTGGTGTCAGGAATACCTAGGTTCAAATCTGACTTCAGACTCTTATTAGGCAGTGTAGGCAAATCACTTGATCCTGTTGTCCTCAGTTTTGTCTACCATAAAATGATCTGAAGGAGGAAATGGCAAACCACTGTAGTACCTTTTCCAAGAAAACCCCAAATAGAGTCACAAAGAGTCTGACATGACTGACTGGCAACAAGAAGAGATAGGGAGCTCCTGGAATTTATTGAATAAGGCAATGGAGGTGGGGGATGAATGACATAATCATTTGTTGACTTGATAATTTATGAAATTATGAACTAGAGTCACATATGGTTCTTGCTGGCAAAAGCTCATAAACATCAGCGAGAAGTGGGGCTGCAATCACACTTTAATGAGGCACACAGCATGAGGTTGGGAGGGAGGTAGAGGCAGGCAGTATCAGAGGGAGGCAGAGGGTGTCCCTCCCATAACTGGGGATTAAAGTTGGAAGTACCAGGTAGTATGGATATGATGGAGATGGAAGAGTGCTAGGGAAGGAGCCCCAGAGGGGGAGTTCTGGGTCTCAATTTTATAAGGTTTGGGTGGGGGAACAGAATAAGGATTAGTTCATTAACTTATCCAAGTCATCTCAAAGTTGTCCCTGAGACTGTAAAGTTTACAAGTCCACATCATATTAAAATTATCAGCATCTTTTGGTATACTGAGGATATCTGAAACTCTTTTGAGATTTGCATATCATAGAATCAAATACCTTTAGCACAAAGTCTAGATATCTTCCCCCGATTCCATACATATTCCAAGAATGTGATTTTTGGTTAATATATGATACAATTTGTAAATTATGCTCCTCTGGTCTTTGGAGTGGTTTGGATAAGATTTCCAGGTTCCTCTTTGCAGTCTTATTTCCTGCTATTGCTCCCTTGTATTGGTTACTTACAAACTTGCTATAAGAAGGCAGAAAGACAAAGGGGTCCCTTTGTCCCTTAATTGGCAGGACCAGAATAAAGATACAATTTTAATATACCTTTGCTTCAGGAAAATCAAGGTCATGATTCCTAAGCATGACGTTCCCAAAAGCTCTCTCCTGGGCTCTCTTCTCTTCTCTCTCTATTATTTACCTTGGTACTCTAATCAGCTTTAATTATCCAACCAAGACCTCTCACCTAAACTCAAGACAAGTACAAGAGGAGGTATTATTATCCTTCCAGTCCACCTAGTTTCACAACAAAGTCATAACCTTTGAACCCCATTTCTCTAATGCCTACAATTTTTACCTTTGTGTCATCTCTTGCTTATGTTTTCCTTCTCTCTTCTGATACTGCCACTACCCTGGAGAAGGTCTCACACCTGTACAGCGACAATCACCTTTTGGCTGGTCTCCTGGAAGGTTCATATAGCTTAGCCATCATCAGTGTCAATGTTGAAGCCCCATAGTATAAGGGCAGGAGTTAAGAGAAGAAAGACTAGGAGCTGAGAAATGAACTGATTGAGGAAAGAGAGAATATCCTGGAAGTCAATTGACAACAGCTTCGAGAATTTTGATGGGGTGGTAAATATGAATTGAGTAAACCTCAAAGCTGGAAATACTACTGAGTAAATGGGGGAGTGGGAGTGGAAGAACATGGAAGTAGCAATGGGGAACATGGAGTATTCCTACTGGCTCACCTGGACTTGTAAATTGGGAGGACTAAAAATATAATCCCTTTTGGAAAGGGCAGCCAGAGACACTGGGTCATCCCGAGGAAGCCAGATCTCCCTGAGAGCCAGAAGAAGAGAGGCTTAATAAAGAAAAAGACTCAAGATTAAATCAGGTTTGTTGCCAAAAAGCAAGCATTCCAGAGCAAGGTGGGAAGTGGTGGAAAGATTTAGAATGGGCTGTTAGGTAGTGGAGTGGATTGAGGGAAATGGAAATAAAGAATCATGGCAGTTGAGAGTTCAGAATCCCTAGCATAGGGAAGGAATAATCAGAAGGGAGTTAGTCATTGATGAATGAGTTCAGGTAATATTTCAAGGGCTTGAACCTCAGGGAGGAGGCTCAGGGCTTAGGCAGCTCAGGTAAGGAAATTAGTTGGACTTATGTTGCGCATCAATTTAGAAGAAAATAATCGTTTTACCAGAATGAGGTCAATTCAAAAGAAAAAGGGATTAGGGAGAAAAGCCTTTTGAAACTCATTGCCTATCACTGTTTACCTAACTTTAGTAGCAACAACACATCCACTGGTATTGCCTGGCAATGCAGAGTCTATGGTCCATCTTGCCATAGAGTTTAATACCAAAACCATAAAGACCAAACACTCATAAATATTGCGAAGAAGAAAGAACAGAACTACTGACCAATATAAAATAAAATACAATTACATCCATAAAATGTAAGGCATGGAGGTAATGGCACAATTATATTCGATAGGTTTCAATCACTTGTCCATGGTCTGGCCATGTTTCAAACAGAGCACATTAAAATTGCCAACAGAACCAGTGAAGATAAGAGGGATATAAACTTGAGGACTATAATGTGGATTAAATGGCTCTTAAATTCTTTTTTTTCCCCCTCTGCCCAGTTCCTTTTTAGTAACCATTTGTATCCACATTGAGTCATGAACATGGGTCTCCTGATTATTCAGTCTAAATTAACCTTATTTTGCATTCTAGTGTCCTCCCTGACTATAATATTAATTTAATTTAAATTTAATTTTAACATTGAATACATGCCTAAGGCACTGTACTAAGTGCTTTACAAATATTATCTCACTTGCTCCTAATAGCAAATCCTTGAGTCAGGAGCTATCGTTATCCCCATTTTATAGCAGAGGAAACCGAGGCATACAAAGAATAAGTACCTTACCCAGAGTCACATAGTCAGTAAGTATCTGAGGCTGGCTTTGAACTCAGGATTTCCTGACTTCCAGCACATTCACTATTCACTGTGCTACCTCACTGCCTACAAAGAAGTTCAAAAGAGAATTAATTATAAACACTTCTCTCACCTTCAGTTTTGTTAGATTATTCTATTCTAATAACCTCTAAGGTTTTATAAAAGTTCCCATAACCATTCGCCACTGTTAGGATGATTTCATCTTTCTTGAGTTGTTTTCACTTAAGTGTTCACACTGAACAAAATCCCATGTGTAAAGCTGACAATCCTTGGATAATCTAGATAGCAGGGATAAGATCTTTAACTCTGATTTATTTAGAGAGAAGTACTTTGATTAATTCAACTCTTCATATGAGCCTAGTGCCTTCCTAGTCACAACAAATACCATAATTCTATTCTTTAACCTTGAAGACAGAATTGAAGCTCAAATGGAATGAAAGAGCATCCTGGCATACTGATATACCCCAGCTTCCCAGGATTAATATATACTCCTGACTTGCCATTCATTTATATCACCATTAAAGTTATAGTTGTTTTCCTCCAAATCTATAAATCAAAAATGGGAGGAGGAGGGGAGTTGCCCTGTATTGATATTTGGAATTTTGTCTTTAACTAGACATTTGCTCCCTGCCAGATTATTTGACAGGATTCATGCAAAATGCAGCTTTATTTGGCTATATTAAGCACCTTCCTTTGCCATGAGAATCTTTATGCCACCTTTTGAAATATCATATCTTTTTAATTCTGGAAATTGAGGTCAACTTCTATATGAAAACTTATTTATTTTTGAGTATCTGCTTAATGATAAAAAGTGATTGTGCTTCCATGGTATACTGAAAGCACAGAGTGGTGGAAATTCAATTCACAAAAGTCACAAGTTGGAATATTTATGTAGCAAGTGGATTGACTAAGGGAAGGTAGGACATTAATTAAGGCAGGGCATTGGGAAGGCAGAGGACAAGAAGGAGACAGGTTGACTCAGAGGTCTGGTATTAGTAGCTAAAGGTTCAAAGCAAACCCAAAACTTTGGGGCAGCCAGAGACAAAGAGATATGCTTCACTAGGTTAGAGAGGATGTTGGTGAGGTGCAGCAAACCCAAATTTGGAGAACTCCTTGGGGGGAAAATAAATATTCTAAATTGATCTAAGAGATTTTTATGCTTAGAACCTCAGACTGATTCAACTGGCTCCAATTTCAGTGCATCAACACATCGATGAATTCATTAATGTGGTTATTTCTTTCACTGATGCAGGTTGACAACCACTAACAGGCTTAGGATATGGTCTTCTTGAATTTATTTGACAAAAGAAAAAAAATAGCTACCTGACAAACTCTTTCTATATAGACATATAAATATTTCCATATGAATTATATTATACTTATTATAATATCTTTTTATGAATATAATGCCTATATATAAAATAGTGTTCATGTGAAGTTATATATTTACTAAATGTATGAAATAAGCATTACAAAATGATAAAATACATACTATACACAAAAATGAATTGCTAGATATATATATATTTATGTATATATATGTATATATTTGTGAGTGCATTCATAAACAGAGGAGAATAATTACTTTAGCTACAGAAGTTCTTGAAATCCATCTACTAGACAATATACTAACACTACTCATGGCTCAAGTGAAGTAGCTAGGTAGTACTGTGGATACAAGGCTGGCCTGAAGTCAAGAAGACTTGAGTTCAAATTTGACTTCAGAAACTTATGAGCTACATATAATCCTGGAACCCTGGAAAAGTCACTTAACCTTCATTTCCTCAACTCTTATATTGGAATAAAAATAATACCTACACTTCAAGGTTGTTGTAAGGATCAAATGAGAAAGTATTTGTAAAAAAAGTGCTTATTTATGTAAAGCCTTGTTCCCTTTCCTTATCCGTTTAGAGGTTAAATTTAATAACAACTACTAGACAAGCTACTTTCTTCTCCCCTGAAGAATAATATGATGTAGATCCCAAGAGAAACAAAAAAAATGCTGTGATTATTTCAAATAAGAGAGAGATTACATCTGATTGTGGAAATCTGGGAAGGCTTCATGGAGTAGGTAATTTTAGTGCATAAAGGATGGTCAGTATTTTAATTGGTAATTGAAAAGTCAAATCATATTTGCAGTTAACACATTGTATAGGAAAATTAGTGGTGAATATATCTTCTGTTCCAACTGCCATCAGATATTAGTGTCTTGAAAATTAAATCTTTAGTACATGAGGGACAACATATCCCTGAGGAAAGGAAGTAAAGATAAAAAAAATGAAGACTTGCTTAGAAACATAATTCAATGAAGATCATTAAGAGCTTCAGTTTAATAGCAGACTTGATATTAATTCTCTAGTAAATTCATAATTGATACATATTTTTGTCATTTTGTAATTAAGAAACAAGAAGAAATTGAGTTAAATATATTGAGTTGACCTCTTTAAAAGAAGAAAAGATATGATGAAACTCATTTGTATGTTTTCTGTGAACTGTTTTGCTTATACTGAACACAATGAGGTGATGATATGAAGCTTCATTTGAATAATCTGAGTTTCAAAGTAAAATCATTCAATCAGCAAATACTTTTCAGTGTCTTTTTTATAAGTTACTATCTAATGTTCTAATTAGTTACTATTTAACATACAAGGGATCTAAGACTTGTAAGACCGAAGACTGTAATAGAATTAGGGAAATAGGACAGATCTTAATTAATAACACAAGCAGTGCATGGTTATTTACCAGTTAGTGATATGAATCATAAATGTTGTGAGTTATCAGATAAAAGAATTGTGAGCTTAAGGATAGTATTAGAGCAGGACCTTGAAAATTTTGAATTGACAGGAGGTAGAATAAAGTCATTCCCAGACAAACAGAACTCTTAGCCCCATTTCTTAACAGATAAGAGAAGATACATATGGCTATAACTGATATATATATATATATATATATATATATATATATATCTACATATATATGTTTGTATCAGATGTATATTATATATATGCATATAAACATGTTTGTGTGTATATAAAATAAAATGAGGAAGTAATGTAACTTATACCCTAAATAAAATATCTTAGGTTCATGGGGTGCCTCCTAGTAGTACAATAGAAGTCTTTAGCTTCCATTTCTCCAAATCTAATTTATAGGGACCCATTTTCTTCTATGAGGCATTGTATTTCCTTTATAGAGAATTATGTTCCTGTTTAAGATTACATATTTCCTTTTTTTGTGGATCTGTTTTCAATGAATTTTTGCTCTAAGCTGTTGGCTTTTTATATGATTTTTTCTATATATAATTATCTTATTTTTTGATTCTCTTAAAGCTCATCTAAGAGTGCATTTTGGGGCTGACATCCATACACATTTGCTTTTGAGAGTTTTCCCATTTCTGTTTTGGAATTGCTGACTTCTTCTGAATTTTTCATTTTGGTCTTCCCTTTTGTTGAAATAGCTTTCTAGAGTCAGGCCTTTTCTTTCCCTTTTACACATTTTGATGGACTTTTCTCTTGACCTTTCCTATATGTTAAGGCTCAGCCCCACTTCTGGGGTGGAGGGAGTACTATACCAGCCCCTGGCGCTAAGAGCTATAACATTGTTCCTTATTGTTCCTTACACTGAGGGTTCTTCTGAATGTGCTTAAACCAGAGTCACTTCTCAAGGTCCTTAGCTATTAGCTCCTATTGCTCTCTCTCTCTCTCTCTCTCTCTCTCTCTCTCTCTCTCTCTCTCTCTCTCCTCTCTCTCTCTTCTTCTCTTTCCTCTCTCTCTCTCTCCTCTCTCTCTATCTCTATCTATCTCTCTCTCTCTCTCTCTCTCTCTCTCTCTCTCTTCTCTTTCCTCTCTCTCTCTCTCTCTCTCCTCTCTCTCTCTCTCTCTCTCTCTCTCTCTCTCTCCTCTCTCTCTCTCTCTCTCTCTCTCTCTCTCTCTCTCTTCTCTCCTCTCTCTCTCTCTCTCTCTCTCTCTCTCTCTCTCTCTCTCTCTCTCTCTCTCTCTCTCCCCTAATGAAATAGATCCTTCCCACTGCCCCTCTGCTTTTTCTTTGGTTGAAACCCAACTTCACTCTGTCTTCTGTTGGTTGCATCCCATGAAAGTTTGTTTTGAAACTTTTTCTTTTCTTTAGTGGTTGTTTGGAGGTAAGTTTGGGTGACTGGAACACTCTTCACTCTCTTGGCTCCTGATTCTACAATGACCATTATAAAAATCATCATAAAGGAGAGGCAATTAATTGACATAATACATAAAGCTCTGAGCCTGGAGTCAGAAAAACTTGAGTTCAAATGTGGCCTCATATACTTACTCTATGACTTTGGCCAAGTCAATTCTATTTGCCTCAATTTCCTCAGTTGTAAAATGGGGATGTTATTAACACTTCTCTCATAACTGTTGAGTGTAAAAATGGACTTGAATCCAGAACTTCAATCCCCAGAAGTCTTTGCTACACTTCCCCAAAATGCTTTGTAATCTCACTGAATTCTCACCTGGGCTGAGAGCAAATCATTATTTAAAGGGTCTCCGCCCACGGCAGGGTCTCTTCTCTTCCTGTCTCCACTAGCAAACAGACGTGTCTCATGATGTGAGTGAAATTTGGGTGGGCCTCATGGCCCACCTAGCATGTGCTTCTCTTGCTTGTATTTTCTTTAACCCTTGACTTTTAATAAACCTCTAAAAATATCCTACTCCTTGCAGAGAGAAACTAATTTCTACCTGCCTCAGCTTCCCCGCCAAATTTTAATCTTTACATGAGATAATATTTTTAAAGCACTTAGCACAGTACCTGGTACATAGTAGGTACAACTCAAATGCTATCTATCATTAGTGATTTATCATCATTATCACTTTCAATAGCCATTTATAGTTTACAAAATACTTTCCTTTTCCTACAGAGGTAGGTATTGCCAAGCATTATCATTTTATGGTATAGGAAACTAAGGCTCAGATATTTTGAACAATTGGCCCATGGTTGCAAAATATAAAATGTTTGAGCTGAGATTTAAATGTTTTCATAATCTTATTCCAGTTTTCCTTCTCTTCTACCTTGATGCCCCCCAGATTATCTTTGACTCAAAGAGTAAACATTTTGGAGTTGCATATTTGTTTCAAATCAAAGAAAATTGCATAAAGAATTCTGCAAGATTAAATGGCTAGTCTAACCTAGACAAAATGGCAGCTAATTCACAGTGAGATAGTTCCCATAAGGTAGGATGGCAGGTTGAGAAATGTTTCAGGCTCAGAGTGTTCAATGTAATATCAAGTATAATAGTCTGGGCTGAAAAAAGGGTTTGCTGAAGGTTTCAGGAAAACTCCTGAGAACACATGCCTGAATGATTGGTTGGCCTGGGGCAAAGCATGTTTTCAAAAAAGCCCGAGACATATGCTTTCTTTATGTCTTACTCTGCTAAATATATGGTCAACACTTCAGTTGACCAAAGTACCATTTCTAAACTAAAGAAAATCAAATCATATGATTGTTTTGTTTAAGATTTTCTTATATTTCAAACAAATGCGTTCACCCAAGACCCTTAACATCCACATGAAATAGAAGCTTTGGGGGTGGGAGATTTTTTTTATTACTTATTGTATTTACTGTTGCCCTTAAGTAGAAACTTTACCTTTTGAAGATATACAGGAAAATATTTAGATCATTCAAAAATATTAGGATTGTTGATTTACTGAATGAATGAATTAATGGATATAGCATTTATTAAGAACTTGTTATATGCCAGACACTATTTTAAAACCTGAGGATATGAGTACAAAAACAAAGTCAGCTCCTCCTCCCTTAAAGAGCTTTTATCTCAATTAGGAAAGGCAACAACATACACAGGGAATTGGTGTTAAGTTATATATATGGTGAGTGACATCAGAGAGGAATAGATTGACATATTCCTTTCATAAGCCATACCAGATTTTATTTCGCTATAATTTTAGAATTTAAGGGTTCCTGTTTATGTGTGTGACAACAAAGTGACTCTTTGTTGAAGATGAGTGGGAAATAGGATGTAATGGCTGGTGGCTGCCTGAAAAATTAGACCCCTGAGATACTCACCGAACAAGACAGTTGGGCTTCTGGTTAGAAGTTCCAAAAATAAAAGGGTTAAAACACTCATTCATGGAACAGAATAGAAATATTCCTTGGTTAAGAATGATGTTAATGTTTATGTTCTATCCTGTACTTTTATTATATGCTTTGTCTTTTTAACCCATTGATATGAATTCCTCTAATCTTGAATATTTCAATTAATTTCCAGTGAGTTTCTGTTTGTGTATGTACTCATCGAAAGGTCAAGTAAATTTTTATTCTCATCAATAACAGGTCTTTTTCAAAGTGTGCTGACATTTCATTTGATTTTTGCATGGCCTTTAGTATTTTGTATAAATGTGGGCAGAGCCAATTTTCCAATGGCAAAAAATGTATGTGACATTAAAATGTAAATTTCCATCACCTCATTATTCCAATGACTGTTTTACTCTTTAATGGTTTCCAAGAGTTTAGTGTTGCAAAGTTTGTTATTGAGTAGTTGTTTTTCAATCATGGACAATTCTTCATGACCCCATTTTGGAGTGTTCTTGGCAAAGATAATTGTGATAGTTATCCATTTCTTTCTCCAAAATAATTTTACAAATGAGGAAACTAAGGCAAAGAGAATTAAGTGACTTGCCTAAGGTTACACAGCTATCTCTCTCCTGAACCACCTAGCTGTAGAATTTGTTCTAAAATCTCAGTTTTATTTCATTTAATCTCAACTTAATTTTCCCCTTCATATTGGAGAGATATTCTTCATAAGTCCCCATAACACATACATTTCCTCTATCTTATAATAGAGAATCTACTGATGGGGAGTGGGGAAATACTTTAGTCTTTAAAATAGATTATATTACCTAAATAAGTCTGTATGAGTACATGAGTATATTCTTTTATCCTTTGGGATGGTAATGGACTTTGGAAGGAAAGGTGGTTCTTATACCTTCTGGAGAGGAGAAATACTCTCTTTCTACCCACTCCTTTCTTTTTCTACTTCCTTTGGCCAGTGAAAATGCCAGTATTGTTGTCGTTGTCATGACTCCAGTGACAAGTCCTTGGTGTTTTGTTTTTTGCAAAGATACTGGAGTCATCTGGTGTTTTCTTCTCCAATGAGCCCCATTTTATAGATGTGTAACTGAGGCAAATAGAAGTTGTGACTTACCTAGGGTCACAGAACTGGTAGGTATCTGAGGCAGGTTGTGAACTGAGATCTTCCTGTCTCTAAGCCTGTCACTCTATCCACTGTACCACCTACCTGCCCTTAATATTAGCATACTAACTGGCATTTACAGGATTCTATTTCTCCCCTCCCTCGCAGTAGCCTTTTTCACTTTTCCTCTATTTTAGGAGGAGAATCAGGTAAAATGAATTGATGGAGTAAAAATGATAGAAATTAAGAAGTTACAAGATTTTAAAAAAATTATATTGTGGCAGTAACACAGTAAACTCATGAGGGAACAACAACAATAACAAAAAGATATATAGTCTTGAAATGCCAAATGAAAAAATTTAGAACCATTTAACAATTTAGTAAGATATCCTTAGGTAAATTCTGAAACAAACCATGGGTTTAGTATAGTATCATTCCAGATATGATTGGTGGTGTTATCTATAACATACCTTGAAATTAAAAGGAGAAATATGTCACATAAACATAAATTATTCCCATTGAGTGGTACATGTACTGTAGAATACTCTCAGTAACTCTGCTAACATTTTTTAACACTTCTAAACTTGCAATATCAAAAGAGAAAATACATTCCTATCTATTCATTCATGCATGTGCTCCAAAGCAACATATTTATTTCACACTTTTCAAATGATATAGGCAAATAGAAATATCTCATGCAAATAAGCTCATGAAACATTATCAAAAAGAATTTTTTAAAAGTCCTTCATACAGTATCCTATAACCAGATGAAGTAGAAAACAACCCAAAAATCATCTTACTTAAGAGGAAAAAAAGATGAAGAGTTATTCTCCTTTAAACACCAAGGGAAATAAAGATATAAGCAAATAGAAGATATGTCCAATGGAGTCTTTTCCCAATGGAGTTTAGGAAAGTTTCAATTGTATATTCAGCAAAACTTTTTAACTAATTTTTCCTCCATTAGAAATAAGTAAACATTGTAGGAGGACAAAACAGTTAGAAACTATATAAAAGGATTTTGCATCAGTATTTCTAATTTTTAAATGGTGAAAAAATACTGAATTTCATTTTTATTCATGATCAAACAATTTCAAATTATATCTATCCCCAGAACAAGATCGTTTAATTTCTTTGGTTCAGGGAATGCTTATTGATAGTAGTCTCTTTGCTAATGAATATGGGCAACTCTTGTGTTTCTTACACTTTCTTAGAGTGGTTAAATGAATTAACAAGTCACATAGCTAATATAGGTGAGAAGTGAGACTCAAACCCACATCATCCTGATACTGAGGACAACTCTCTCTTTACAGTATTCTTCCAGGCTATGTCTCAACCAAGACACATAGGTGAGAAAATAAATAGGTGCTAGTTACCTGGGGTGACTGTTATGTGTTCCAAAGAACTTGGCTCCTGGTGACAAATCTTCTAGAGCAGAAATAACTATCTCAGTCAAGGCTCAAGAAACAGAGAGATCTACTTCCTTATGAGAGGAAAAATCACTAGAGAATTTTTGGGTTGTTGTTTTTCCTTGCCTGAGGATAGACTTCTGTCTTTTTTTTTTTTGCAGAAAAAAAAAATTGCACACTATAAACTAAGGGAAGAATGGTAGAGCCCATTCTTCAAATGAGGAATAGAGAGGTTGTGACAGTTATGTATGTGGCACCTACCAGCACTCACAGCTTCTTAAAAGTGAATTCTCTACCAAATTTCAACCCCAGGGGATGTTGGGGTATAAATAATTACCAATGTGAGGTCCTATTAATGGAAGGAGAGGTTTTTTTCACTGAAAATAAACACTGAAACCTATAAAGATTTTAGAAAGAATCATATTATGATGGTTCAGCAGAGGAGAGCCCAAAGAGTGTGACACACTCTCAAATCTCTATTAAGTCCAACATTACATAGAACTGAAACAAGGAGATGAGGAAAAGCTGCTGTACTTGGTAGTTAGGCAATTTCTAGGAAAAAGGGGAGCTTTCAAGGTTTCTTGAGATGAATAAGGGCAGTGAGTATAAACATACATTATAATTTGAGTGAAGCCAAAACATAAACTTTTGAGGAACCTAAGACTTGAGTAGACTAAGTACTCGGGCTTAGCTAATTCCTCATGACCTACTTTTTTGAGATAAACAGTTTCTAGTCACATAAATCTATGTTTAAACAATATCAATAAGGACTAAAGGTTTTTTCCCTACAGGTTGGGATAGATGGTTAATAGTCCTGGAAACTGCAATATGAATAGGAAGGAAATTGTCTAGAAAAAGCAAGCTTGCAACAATTTGCAAAGACCCCAAACTTAAATTTATTCTTCCCTCATACCTGAACAAAGGAGAGAAGAACCTGGGATTTCAGGATCATGGCATTTACTGTCCTTGAGACTCTTGTAGTAATAGGAGTAGCCCCTACATAATCAAATAGCAACTTCCCCCATCCAGTGTCTGCTCTGTGTAAATAATAAGAGAAAGAAGTCCTATGAAAGTGAGTAGACTTTGGTACAGAGAAAAAATTGGCCAAGGGCAAAATTCTCTAATTTAATTAATTTTTACTCAACTCCTCAAGATATGGGAAAATACTATTTCTTACTCAATTTAATTTTAAAACCATTTTATTTAATTTCAGGAATTGGCTTAATATTATTTTCTATTGTTTCATTAAAAAAGATAAAATATTCATCTGCTTAATAGGTGTGTGGAGTGGAATTCTAGGGAGGCTCATACCCCCAGAAATCACTCTAATGACCAGACAGGAGACTTGATAAGATGCTGGTAGAGAAAAGCTTCTTTATTTGGGGGAAACAGTTGATAGGAGGGAGGTGGGTAGGGGAGAAAAGGGGATTCTGCCCACATAAGCAGCTTATTTGGGACAAAAAATGTCCTCTCTTCTTCTAGGTACAATCACAGACTTTTATATTAATCCCAATACCAGGTTATCCTCCTCCCCTCTGTCCAATCCCACAGAAGGGGGTGGTGGGGAGGAGCTGTGATATTCACTGTCTTGAACACATCATTTTCAGCATTACTTAACCCTAAAGACCCATTTGATAAAAAAAAAAAAAAACTATGACTATTATAGGATTTTTAGGCTGGGACCAAAATGGTACTTTTGAAACTCTTTTTTTTTTTTTAACCCTTACCTTCTGTCTTGGAGCCAATACTGTGTATTGGCTCCAAGGCAGAAGAGTGGTAAAGGCTAGGCAATGGGGGTCAAGTGACTTGCCCAGGGTCACACAGTTGGGAAGTGTCTGAGTCCAGATTTGAACTTGGACTTCCCATCTCTAGGCCTGACTCTCAATCCACTGAGCCACCCAGCTGCCCCCCACTTTTGAAACTCTTGTTCCTTCTTATCTTGCAGATGAGTTTCTTCCCAGGGTACAGATAAATTCTTCTCAAGGTTTTTGAAAAAGGTCAAGAAAACTAAAATTTTTATGGGTAGGGGGGCAGTTTTAGTCTAAGGAATAGTAATACTAAGGGGTTTTGAAAATTGGGGTAACAACAAGCCAAATACTACTCTGAGAATTCCACACTGAATCTCATCCTAAACAATGGATTAAACAGATTTTTGACTAACAGGAAAATATTGATGATCATAATAATAAATAATAAAAGCTACTAATAATTTACATAGTACCTCAAGGTTTTCATGGTGCTTTGCAAATATCACATTTTATCCTCATAACTTTTGTAGGTAGATGTTATTATTTTCCCTAATCTACAAGAAACTGTAGTAGATGAGTGATTTGTCTCTAGACACATACAGCTAGTAAATATTTGCTTTCATATTTGAACTTGCATCTATCCTGATTGTTATCTTTTGTGCCTAACTTTGAGTCTAGCACTTTTGTACAATTTAAAAATAGGAAATGTACAAATTCACATTATGCCCTAATATTTTAGTTCTCTTCCATTTGCTATATTTGGGTTAATTATGGTCAAAGATGAAGAGTTCTTCAGAAATCCCATAGTCCTATCTCTTCATTTTATAGCTGAGAAAACTGAGACCTAAAGAAGTTATTAAACTCCCCGAAAATGAATGTAGAATATATTTCCCCATTAATCCTTGTTAACATTTGTGTGTAATATTAATATTATTATTAACATTAGTGTGTTATAATGTTAATATATATGATTATGTAAAAATAACCATTTAGATGGTACAGTGAATAGAGCATTATCCTTCAATCCAGAAATAATTTAATTCAAATTCTGCTTTGGGCATTTACTATGTAAATGTGGGCAAGTCACATCTAGTGTTTGTCTTCCTTTTCTCTTTTGCAAAACAGGAATAACAACAAAAACAATAATAATAGTAATAGTAATAATATTTACCTTTTAGTTGTTTGGAGGATTGCAGTTGAATTTTTTAGGATTTCAAGAGAGTCAGTACTTAACATTCTAACTTCTCAAGATCATATGGAATCAATTAAGAGAAGCAAAAAACCTTTTATTCTAGCTAGCTGGGGTAGATACCAAAGATGGAAGGCATCTACAGTGAGCCTCGTCTAAGAGATTCCTTATATATAAATTTTAAGGCAGTAATAATGAGCTAGCATTATTTAATATATCATTGTGTGAAACAAAGAAAGATGGTTATTCATAATGCACAGGTTTACATGTGCACACACAAATACTCAAAAAGAATAGTATAGTTATGGAAGAAAAATGTATATTTTTAGTTACAAGAGATAGAAAATGAAGGAATCATCTGAATATAGGCAGACTTACTAAATCAAAGAAATGTGCCCATCAAGCCAGACAAGGAAGCGAAATGTCCCAGGACTCTGGAATAATCTTCTACCTTCAGCAGGGAAGTCTTTCTGTGGCTCTAAGAGGCATAAAGGCAATATTTTAGGACGCTAGCAGCTGTACCTTGTCTTACAGTTCATTAAGAGTCATTTATAGCAAAATGACTGATACAGAAAAAATTGGTGTCAGCAATGAAGTGGGACTCTTTCAATAGACAGGAAGGTCTATGTGTTTGACAAAGATTTTGGGGAAATTCATTGTACATTAACAATAGAATTGATAAGAGACATGCTTAAGGCAAGGTTGGCAAGGATGCTCACTGGAAACTGTCAACTTCTAGAATCTTGCTGAAATCAATGGACCTGGTAGCAAGTACAATAGATAAAGTACCAGGATATAGTGGAGTTTAAATCCAACAACAGATAACTTACTAGTTGTATGACCCTGGGCAAGTCACTTAAACCCTATTTTTCAGTTTCTTCATCTATAAAGTGAAGATAACAACATCTACTCCCACAGGTTGATATGAGGATCAATTAAGATAATGTTAATGTGCTTAATACAATGCTTGCCACAAAGTTAGTGTTATATAAATATTATTATTTTTATTATTGTGTAATTCTATGGCGATGGTAATTTTATCTACTACTCCTATAGGATCACATGAGATAACATACATAAAGTGCATCTCTAACCTTATAATGATATATAAATGTTAGCTGTTATTTTTATTTATGTTACATTGGTCAATAATTTGTTTTGTCTTTTTCTTTTATGGAGATCTGTCATTTTTATTTCAAATCTGAATAATGAAGAATATGGCAGATTCATTTTTTATTGAAGCCAGAATAAATAAATTTTAGGGTTTTTTATCTCATATAGAAAAGAAAAAAACCTCAACCATATTCTGAAGTTGAGAAACAATATGAACTTAACAACAATGGGAAAATTGATATGCTTTACCTTTGTAATTGGGAGAACTCAAATCTTTGTTAGATTCATCTTGAAGGGAATTTTTTTGGCAAAATTTTTCTTAGTACAATCTAGGTCTATTATAATATATATATATAATATTATAATAAGCAATGTAGCCACATAAACTATGTAAAGAAATACAGTATCCATGAGAAGAATCATAATTTGTCTTCACTCAACCTCATCTTTCACTGTTATTCTGTATAAGCCTTTTGACTTTTACAAAACGACTTCCCTTTAAAGGAAATATTTAAAGATAGAAAACAAAAATTCTTTGATTTCTCAGGTGACTTGGTGATTGAGTTTTAATTATTCTCAATATACATTTTTTTCAACTTTGCTTTGGAGTGGGAATTCTTGGAAATACTTAACTGACATTAAGTCTCTTAGAATGAAATGCCCTTTTAAAGGCCTTCTCTAAATCCTGAGACCTTATACATATCTAGCTAAACACAAACACGTGGACACAGAACCCTTAACTGAAGAGGATGCCTCTCTTAAACTTAGTCCGATTAGGTTAATTTTGATGAATTTGCAGGGCTGATAACACAAGCATGTAAATGTAAGATTGGCTTACTACAATTTGTACTTTTTACTTTTTAGTGGTTATTTCTAGATTATTTCATAGCGACTACTTTTGCATTCAATTTTGACTCTTCCAAGGTATTGCTATCCACAGTTCTGATGGGTGATGCTGCTACTCAGTGGAGAAAGTGGCTTACCCATAGACACACGATTATCCTAGGCAAACATGCATGGCAGGAGAAAGAAGAAGAAGGAGAAATGGAAAGAAGAAAGGAAGAAATATGGAGAAAGAGCAGATGATACGGACAACAAGACAATGGCCACATGGAACAGAGAACATCTATATCAGGAGGAAAAATTGTCTGACTCTATGCATTTGAAGTAGACTAAAGAAGTCAACAAGAATTGATTACATGTCTCCTACAGGCCAGATACAGTGCTATGCAATGGAAATAAAAACAAAAATGAGATTGTTTCTGTTCTCAACAATTTTATGTACTAACAGGAAAAGGAATGGGCACTCAGGACTGAGAAGGAAAAAAAAAACAGTCAGCATGATCTTAATGGTAGCTAGCTTTAATATAACTCTTGAAGTAGGGCAAAATGTCTTGACACTTTACTAATGATTTCGGGAAGGAGACACTTCACTCTGTCATTGGTCTCTGGACTGTTAGAGGGAAAGAAACTCAAGAGGCAGGTGGAATTGGATCTGAAGCTTTACCTCAAGTGATGCACACATGACCTTATAGTGTCTGCTAAAACCCCACCTCCTCCAGCCAGGAAGAAGCTAGGTAGCCCATCGAATACTAGACCAGGAGTCCAGAAGACCTGAATCAAATCCAGAAGCTGTGTAACTCTGGACAAATTGCCTAACCTCTGTTTCCCTCAATTTCCTCAACCACAGCTCCCTCAGAGGGATATTGTGAGGATCAAACAAGATATTATTTGTAAAATGCTAAGTGCTATATAAATGCCTCTTGCCAGTCCACTGCAATGCTAGTGTAAGATTAGATTGATTACCATTAGATGGATCACATTCCATCGCCCCTGTTACATAGCTGGCAAGTTTATAGTTGTTTTCTCCTCCCACGTTTGGAAGTGAATCCTTTGAGGACTGCTTTTGTTTTTCTTTTGTTATGATTTAAATTCTCTGGAATCATTTCTGAATTGATAAATATTTATTAATAATAAAAAGTGAGTCAAAGAAAAGGAATCAGCAGCTGAGGCTGCCCTCTTAGCCACCACCCTGCACCAGATCATAAACCTAGAAGGAGTTCCTGACTCCCCACTCACCCCTAGCCCTTGTTCCAATTTATGCACTGCATGAAGTCCCTTTCCCAAGCCTCTTTGACTGGGGGTCTCCAACTCAATCCAGACAAGAGGAGGCTCTTCCAGAAACCAGGAGTCATGTAATGTTTGGAATATAGGCATAGCTCTTGTGTCTGCCTTTCTCCTCTTGACTCTGATTCTCTTACAGAGTTGCTTTACTACTGTGTAATTAGAAATTTGTATCCCAGGACTCCATTTCCCAGAATTCCCCTTTTGTCCTCATGGTATGTCCTTACATTTTGGAGATAAAGTTTCGGTAACCCCACTTTCTCTCACTCTCCTCCCACTATTGCAGTCGGGAAAAACTTCTCTCAGCTTTTACTTTTGTCTTTTTATTTCCTTTACTTCAAGTGATTATTAATAAATATTATAAATATAATACTTGGAGTTATTGGATGTTAATTTTAATCTTATAGTACCTAATATGCAGATAAAGAAAGAACTTGTCTCCAACTCAGCTTCATCAAGGGGAAAGAAGCATATTTGTAGCTTCACTCGGCAAATCAAAGTTTTTCTCCTTTAAAATCCAAAGGGTGTCATGAAGTGCCAAAAAGAGGTAGAGATTAATATTAGCTTTCCATATTTTGTATCTCTAGCCTTTGATACAGTGCTTGGCACATAGTAAATGTTTTATGAATATTTGTTCATAAGTTGATTTAACAGAGGACTTATTGTTATCCTGCAGATATGAGAAAGTTGATATTTTGGCACAGTGAATCTTTACTACTTTAATAACTCCTAGTGAGGAAACTTTCTCTTCCAGAGCAGATAAGCAGATACTCTAGTTTTAGTTTTTAAGAGTTGTCTAAAGATACTGAGAATTTAGCTCATTTTCCCAGGGCCATATTATAGTCCCTGGCGTTCAGAGGGAAGATTTGAAACTATATCTTTGTGACTAGGTTTCTGTCCTCTATGCTTTGATGTTTCACAAATCCAGGCATTCTCAATTTAAACCACTTCTGCTTTTATGATTCATGTATTCTTATATAATCTGTTACAAGGATACATTGTTGGAAGTTCAGGCCAAGGTTTTAGAAAACCACAACAGTACACTAAGATGTATAATTTTAAAACAGAATAATAATTAGAAAACTATATTAAATTTATAGTAGTGTTTTATGATATACAGATTTTCTGGAAGCATTGAGTTTTATACTAGAGATGCACCCTCCTCAGATTTGTGAGTTCTTTTCTTGAGTCTGCTTTTCTTCTCTCTGGACCCAACTTGCCCATCTTTAAGCTCCTGTTTATATGTTGTCTTTCCCCAATAGAATGTAAGCCCCTTTGAAGGAGGATTGTTTTTCTTTTTAATTGAATTTATAAAATCAACATATGGAATAATTTAATATATAGTCCAAAATGCAATACAGGGAGGACTAAAGAAATTCTAGTGTTAAGTTGTTCAAGATAGATAAGATTCTCCTTGTCTTTCTTCTTTCCCTTTTCTTTTCATAAAATGACTGTTACATATATATCATAAGGACTTTCTTCAACTCAGTATTTGCCAAAGATTTTTCTCTGTAATCACTTGGACTACTGAATTTTGTGTTCTTCCCTTCCTGAGAAGGGTTAGGAAGAAGGGAAGAAGTTGATAATTCTAATGCCAAAATTCTGCAGTTCTAGAAGAAAGTCAGTTTTAAGTCAATACTAGCAATGGCTTATATAATTGGTCACATTAATATAACTTTTTAAAGTTTACAAAACATTTCCCGCCTAGCAACCAACCCAGAGGTAAGTTATGCAAATAATATCCCCATTTAAAGAGAGTAAAAGTCAAGTTTGGAGAAGTTTGTCCCAAGGCAACCCAACTATCAAAAGTCAGAACCAGAACTCTGATTAGGTCTTTTAACTCCGTCTTTTACTCTGCAAAATTCAGTTGGTTCATCTGTCCAATGTCTATTATTTAATGTTAATTCATTTCAGTTTACTTTATTTAAGACGAATTGATAAAAGTATCAGCGGGAGAAAAATCTGGATGGGAACAAATAAAAATTCTTAGCTGTTCTGCCCAGTCCCCTGCTCAAGAGTTTTTATCTTTCTAATCACCCAATTTCCTGCATGCTTCTGAGATGGACTCTGTTACTGTCAACTCAAACTTTAGTCAAGATTATTTTTATACCCATACTTCTTTTAGTCAATGCCCAGGTCAACTGTATTTTTCCTTTAGTGAAAAGGAAACAAAAATGAGATTTAAAAAAATTTCATGAAGTAGCTAAGGACAAGTTAAATAAAATGCATAACTAGAAACTAATCTTATTGCTTTGGCTGACAGTTCAAAAAGATATGTTTACTAATTCTTATTTTATTCTGATGCCTTCTTCTTCTTTCACTCCTTCCCTGCATCTCTGAAAGTAAGAGGAAAAGGATTCTAGAAAAGCAAAGGGAAACAGAATACATCTAAATTCTAATTTTTAAGAGAGGAAGAAAAGAAAGTAATAAATTAGATAGCTAGAAATTTTGGGTTTCCAAATAAAACTTACTAGACGAGACATAGGAGCAGTTACCAGTTGTGTTATTGTGTTGGTAGAAATCTGCTCATTTAAATTCATATACACCTTAACTGTTGAGCATGGAATTTCAGTTAACAGTAGGAAAGGCAGGAAAGCCCCAAATGAATCAAAAGGTAGGAGATGTTGAACAACTAAAGGGTAGAGTGAAGTGATATCTGATGAGGTAGGGAAGACGAGAAAAGAAAGGAAAGATCAGTAATTAATGAGATTTGTATTTTTACATAAGATCATAGAGACAATAACTAAGAGAAGTTGTGATTCAATTCATGTTTTCCAAGAGTTTGCTAGAGTATTTGGAAACATAAATCTTAATGTCCATGAAGATTGCAGAAAGTGTCATGAAAAGGTAGAACATTCAAAAAGTCTTATGTTATATAGAATCTTTAAAAGTAGGCCCTTTTATAGATAAAAATCTCTTTTAAGAAAAAGGCTGACATAGAAAAACACATTGCTTAGGAGCTGACAGCTTCTCTCACTAATCATATGAAGATTTTTACAGCTCAGAAGGTTAAGTCTTGAGTTGCAAGGGGAGAATTTGCTCTTGTCAGACCAAATTAGGTAAACCAAGTTAGAAATCAGAGGAACTACCTTTTTTTTCATTGCTTAAGTTTCTCAAGTAGGACAAAAAAAATAAAACAAAACATGGGCATTAAGGGAGAGTCAGCTGTGCTGTCAAGTAACATTACCTGGGAGTTCTGATTTAAGAAGAGTTTTCAGAGGGAAAAAAAAAAGAAAAAGGGACAAGTCTATCCTGACACTTAAGTAGTAGTAAACTTATAATTTCAGAAGATCTAAAGCATGATTTTTTAACTCAGGACCTGGAAAACTTAATGGATTTGCAAATAGATTTTTAGTAGAAAATGGATGTGAAGAAAAATTAATTTTATTTTTACTACCCTCAAAGGAAAAAAAAAAAAGCTTTTCTATCAATTAGAGAACAAACATTCTGAGGCAACAAATATCATTCTGAGGAAAGGTCACTTCACAAGAAGTAACAATGTCATTTGGAGTTCAGCTCCTTCTAATGTTGATTTACCTTTCTTGATCCTCTCTTTTCCAAAGACCTTGACACTCAGTGCATCCTCTTCTCCTTGATATTTTCTTTGATAGATCTGCATGACAATATTCTACCAGTTCTTCTCCTACATGCCTGATTCCCCTTTTCCAACTCTCCTTTTCTGGATCTTCATCTAACTCTTGAGCATGCTTCCTCCATGGGGCTGTTTCCTGGGCCCTCTGCTCTTCTTTTTCTGTTCCCCCTTCCCATGAATTCAATGATCTGTAAGCTGAAAATTCTTAGGTCTACTTATTTATCCCTAATCTCTATCTACCTCTAGTTTCATAGCTCCAAAACTCTCTTTTGGTGATCTGAAATTGGATGTCCAGTAGACAGCTGAAACTCAATATGTCCCAAACTAAACTCGTTATCTTCCTTTTCAAAATTTCCCTCTTCCTAACTTCCTAATTACTGTTATGGGTACCTTATTCTCCCAGTCACTCAGACTAGAAACCTAGGGGTATTCCTCAGTTCTTCACTGTCATCCTGCCATATTCAATCTGTTTTCAAGTTTAATTGATAGATATTCTCACAGGAATTGTCTTATTTCACACACACTCTTTTCTTTCCTCTGACATTGCCACAACTGTGGCATTTGCCCTCATCACCTCTTGTCCAAACAGTTGCAGTAGCTTTCTTCTCTCTACTCTCCAATCCATCCTTGATTCAGCTGTCAAATTGATCTTCCAAATGTAGGTGCAATCACATCACTTGTCTATTCAGTAAATTCCAGTATATCCCTTGCACCTTCAAAATCAAACATAAAATTGTGTCTGGCATTCACAGTCCTTCATAACCTAATTCCCTCTTGCCATTTCATTCTCCTTTTATCATTATTTACTCCCACATAGACTGGAACCTAGTGATACTGGCCTCCTTACTGCTTCTTGAATAAAATAACCCATCTCCTAACTTCATTTTTACTGTCTCTCATGCAAACAACCTTCCATCTCTTTTCTCATGATTTCCCTGATTTCTTCAGATCTCAGCTAAAATCCCACCCTCTACAATTTACCTTTCCCAACTAAACTCCCTTAATGTAAATACCCTCCTTTTATGAATATTTCCAAAATATCCTGTATAAGTCTTTTTTTTTGTAAATATAGGCATCCCTACCACATTGCAGGGGTTAGGGGCTTAGAGTCCCAGTGATCTGGAAAAACCACATACAATTTTTTTGACTCTACTGGAGAAATCTGATTTTTTTTTTCTGTAAAGTGTTTACATTACATTTTTGGAAAATTTGGTTAAGTACAGCAAATATCCCTTCTACATCTTGGGACCAAACTTTTAACTTACTTATTTTAGCTTAAAAAGGAAATTGTGTATAGTCATCATATTAAAACAAAATATATTGATATTCTATAATTTTATACACATATTTTATGTATTTATTTCTAAACTTTTCTGTGTCATATGCTAGCCATCCTGTATCATCTGTAACTTCTGCAAAAATCCTCCCAAATTCCCATTTAATTTCTAATGCTGAGCCATGATCTATAGTATAGATACCACAAGAGAAAAAGTCATGATGTGAAAGCGTTACCTGTAGTTGTTTTTAATGTTTTAATGTTTGTCTCATCCAATAGAGAATTTCATTCCTTGAGAGCAGATATTCTTTTTGTCTTTCTTTGAATCCTCAGTGGTTAATATATATTTAATAAATACTTATTGACTGGATTCTGGCATTATGGGATTGTTGAGGGGAAGATACAAGAGGTAAACATCTAAATATTTTAAGTTTATTGATTGGGAAATGGGTTAGGAATGAGGGTAACAAAGGAGAAGGAAAATTTCTTAATCTTATCCCCAAAACTAATTTCCTTAGTACTATCCTATTGGCTAACTTATCTAAGCTAAAAAGCTAAGTCCCCTCTCTCCAAACAGAACCTCACAAACTGAGTCCAGAAATAGGTCAAGATCCCAGAGGTAAAGTTCAAATCAGGTCCAGAAGAGATTTGATGGTTCTTTCTTTGGTCTTCAATCTAGCTGCCAACAGCCTGCCCAAGTCTCTTTCTCCTCCAGCTGTTATCTCACAAGGGCCAGAAATCTTGTAGATAGGTGGAAATCACAGCTACCTCCAAAATCTTCAAGAAGTCTGGTTTCAGTCAGGACCACTACCCCCTTGGAAACTTGACCCAGGCTCTCATGTGATTCTGTGTCACATGCTCCCTGTCAATCATTCTGCACTCTTTCTTTGCTTACTACAACTCTCAATTATTATCCTTGTTTAACAATTTCAGTCATGTTCAACTTTTTGACCCATTTGGGGTTTTCTTGACAAAGATACTGGAGGGATTTGCCATTTTCTTCTCCAAATCATTTATCAGATGAAGAACTGAGGCAGACAAGGATAAGTGACTTCCCCAAGGTCACATAGCTAATAATTTAGTAAAAAAAAAATTCCAGTTTTGATCTCAGAAAGATGTCTTCCTGATTTTAGGTCTGACAGTATCCACTATGCCACCTAGCTTGATACCTTCCCAAATTTCTTCTTTATCTTCATCTATTTGTATTTTATCTCTATGTCATTTATAGCTTATAATCATTTTAGAGGGAGAGGCAATTTTATTTTTGACTTTGTATCTCCAGTGCCCAGAAGGGTACTTTGTGCATAAAATGAACTTGATAAATGTTGGTGAATTAAATTGATCATGCCTTCTCATTATTCTACTATTTCCATACTAAATGTTAATGAACTAAATATGACAAAACTTATTTTTGTTTGTCGACTTTCTAAAAGCTTATTAACTATATTGGATAAAATTCTCATACATATGGAGAATATGAAACAGGTGGAGACTTCTAATTATAGGCAAAAATGCTTCTCAGGCTGCACGTTAGATCCACCATGGGATCATAAGTTGGTTACAACATCTATAAGAGTTCTAATACCTCTATTTTCTGAACCCTCATAACACTTTGATTCTCATGTGTTTATCATATTAATTAGTACTGTTGTTATTAATATTTTATTATATTATTAACATTGTTATTGATTATAATTATAATTGCTATTATATTATTAACAATACTGTATTAATTTGTGTATATGTATTTCTCCTCTATGATTTTCTAAGTTCTGAGGCCTTTCTGTAACCGTGTTATTCATTATAATAGTGCTTCGATTATTATAAGTACTTAGTATGCACTTTTTGAATTATGAATGAATTAATGAATGAGTATCTAGCTCCAAGATGCTCCTGCTGAATGCCTACTTTCTAATTTTTAAAATAGTTGAGATATATAGGTGGCTCAATGGATAGAGATCCAACCCAGATGGGAGATCCTGGGTTCAAATCTTGTCTCAGATATTTCTTAGCTTTGTAAGTCTAATTGCCTTTTCCCTAACTGCTCTCCTGCTTTGGAACTCATACTTAGTTTTAATTCTAAGACAGAATATAAGGGTTTAAAAAAGAAAAAATATTTTCTGATAAGTGTTCATTGGTAAAGGAGTTGGTATAACAAAACATTTAATTAAATATAGAGTATAATGAAGAAAATGAGAATTCTGAAAGGAGATCATTAGAATAACAGAAAAGTTGAGAAATGTTGTTCTTGGAGGCCTCAGTCAAAGATGGGACATTTTGAAATTCCTAGTAGAAGTTAATCACAGACGCTGAATCCAAATTAAGCTAAAATGAACTGGACTATCTAAGACCCTCATGTCAAAGCATATATACAGTCAAATGATCCAAAGTTCCATAAACTTGTACTCAAAAAATCCTATATTGAGTTAATGGCTTTCTTTAAATTCCAAATCATGTGGCTACTCTGTTGGTTTTGGATATTCATTTACCATGATCACCTCAGAATAACTCTGGTTTTCAGTATTGAGAGAGAGAGAGAGAGAGAGAGAGAGAGAGAGAGACAGAGAGAGACAGAGACAGAGACAGAGACAGAGAGAGACAGAGAATTTCATGAGTCTATTTGTCTCTTTTCTTACTTACAGGTTGCCTAGAACTAAAGGAAGACACTATTGAAAATCTTCTTGCTGCTGCTTGTCTTCTTCAGCTTCCTCAAGTAGTAGAAGTGTGCTGTCACTTTCTCATGAAGCTTTTACATCCATCAAACTGTTTGGGGATAAGGGCATTTGCAGATGCTCAAGGGTGTATTGAACTCATGAAGGTGGCTCATAGCTACACGATGGTAAGAAAGTCATACTATATATTTCCCTAATAGAAAAATGTTATAACTACAGCCAAAAAATGTTCTCCAATTTATTAAATAAGCTGTTACTATTATTTAACATAACATACAACATATGCAAAGGTAGTATGTTGTAGTGTTTGGAATCGGGGATTTGGATTCAGAAAGGCTGAATCTAAAGTCTACCTTTAACTCTTCTTAACTGTTTGATGTTGAGTATATCATGACTCCTATGTGCTTTAGTTACATGGAACTATCTATATGTTTATGTTTATCAATAGTTATATATATGAGTTGTACTGATAGACGGTATTCTAGTACTAAGAGTTCCTTGTATTAATGAAAGCACAACCCAATGACATAGAATAAAAAGTAATAATGTAATATCATCTCAAAACCATTTAATCAGATATATTTGTAGATGAATATTGGCTTTCTTTCTCTTTAGATAGACTCCCCAGACATAAATCCATACTCCTCAAATGAAGCTTGTTCATTCCAAGTGCCAACAAATCTTTCCGTTTTTAAAAATTATTTTCCATGTTAGTTTTAAGCTGCGTTGTCATGTTTGTGTTCTATCATTTAATTGTGTCTGACTGTGACTCCATGGATCATATCATACCAGTACTATCCCTGAGGTTTTCTTGACAGTCAGTGACTGTAGTCATTTGCTATTTCCTTCTCCAATGTTTAATACTCAAAAGTGTAATAGAATTTTGGTCTCATCTTTTTGTTATACGTTATCTACTTCTTACATGATTGTGTGTTCATCTCAGTCTTGTACAAATGATCTTCCTATTATTATTTTAGTATTATTATTAGGATTTTTAACAAAATGTTTAATAGGTCTTTTACCAGCTAAGATTAAAATTAGAAATCTTGTCAGAGAAATTGGCACTAAGTAGGGAAGTGTTAAAACTTTTTGTGCTTTCTGTTTCTAATCCATATTTACATATCAGGGACATTTTCTAGGTATTTCTTGATTTGCTTTTTACCCTTCCCATTGCTTTCTTCTGTGCCTCTATATCATTCAAATATCTTGTTTTTCATGTCTAAAATGGTTCTTTTTGTAATTTCTTTTCTTCTATTTCCCTCTGTTTTAAGTTCTTGTTTCTCTCTCTCCATCTCTAGACTTCACTTCTCCCACCAATTCTTTTATTGTTCTCCCTGGTGTGACAGCCCATTTTCCCCATCCCTGCACTCTCTGTGCATTAAATATAGCTTCCTTCTGGCTTCATGCGGTTTTAGAAAGTACAACTCAATACTTGGGTCTTGTTTCCTCCCTGATCATACATTCATTGTCTTTATATCAGGTGCAGCTTGTCCCTTCAATTGGCAATGATCACAGCATTTGGGCTTGCTTGACTGTATGACCTGTTTTGGAATCGTGAACCTCTGTTGTTACCCTATTCATAGCATGCTTTCATTGGACAAAATCTAACTATGTGTCTGATTTTTTGGCATAGAAAGCATTTCCTAGTATCCTCTTGCCCTCTAGATTGGTATTGGAGTCTTTGTTGTGGGGAGGTCCTAATGGTTGCTAGGTTCTTGATCTCCTCTATTTCTTTTTGCCTTAGAGTTTCTTTTGTTTCTTCTAATTTCTGTTTTAGTTCCTCCTTTTCTTTTTGCTGCTCTGTGTGTGTATCATGTAGATCTGTTGCTGAATCTTTTAAGTCTTGAATTGACAGCGATTCATATCATGGGCAAAAAATGTTTAAAAAAATTTCTGAGTGTTGCTGTGCATCCTTTCAGGAATTGCTTCTTAACATATGGAATGACTTTCTGGTTCTCTTGCAGATATCCTAAAATTGCTTCCACATTTTCCATGAATTTGCTGAGATAGACAGAAGGATGCTCTTTTTGTTCCTGTCTCAGTCTCTCAAATTTTCTCCATATATTTGGGTGATTGCAGAAGGATTTTATCACCTCTAAGAGGTGCTTATGCACTTTTCTAAGATAAGTGAGGTTCTGTAGATAGGAAAATTCCACATCCCCATGAAAATCCAGCTAGCTCATTAAATTTTCATCCTCTCTAGTCTTTTTTTAGGAAGTGGGCTTATTCCTGGGGACTAAGAAAGTAAAATCTCCACATCCTCAAAGTCAGGCTTGTATAATTTGAATGTTCTTTTCAGTTCTTGCAGACACTTATAGGGATTGGAGCAGAATCTAGGAATTCTCTTTTTCAGGGTTTCTAAGTCCTGTGCACTGAAAGACTTATGGACCTTCCTATGCAAAACTCCTGAATCTTGTGTGAATTTTGCATAGTCCCTAAAAGGCATGATTTTCTGTGCCTCTACTGCTCCCTCAAGTTGCACTGGTTCTGTGTTTGTCTACTATTATTTTTTCAGTGCAGATCCCTACTGTCCAAGCTGTTGTTGTCTCAGTGCCCTTGTCTTTGCCTTTGTCATTTTCATTGTCAGTGATAGTAGTGGTCACTGTCACAAGCTCCTTCCCCTTTTCCATTTTCTCCATCTTGGCTGGGAAGTCCTGGTACATGTCAGTAATGGCTCCCATTTGTGAGAACATCTTGTCCAGTGTAATAGATAGATAATTCTGAGGGTATATTTGATTGTATATTATATAACTAATGAATCAAGTCTTATCTACCCTCCTTCCTTTTCCTCCCATTTCAGAAGCCTTTCAGCTTCCCCTCCCCCCTTTCTTGTGTGAACTATAAGATTTTAGAGGAAATACTTTTCTCTTCTTTTATCAAGTAAGGGTATATTTGGGGAAGACAGGACAAGGATGGAGGATAAGATAAGAGGAGTAGAATTTCCCTGTTCTCTACAGGGAGCCTTGCTTAGGAGGATATTGAAGGAAATGGCAATAAGTCACTATTGTGAAACAGAGTCAGGCAGAGAGATGTGAGGGCAACTGTCTTCTTTCTTCTGCCAATCAGTCAGACAGCAAAAGCCAAAAGCCTTTCAGATTCAGCCAAAAGCCAAAAAGCCTCCTTCAGCCCAGTCCAGCCATTGACTTGACTCTGTCTCCCAGTCACACTCCAAATGGAATCTTCATTTTGACTGACAGATGATGTCCTTTGCATGCATTCTTTCTTTGTCCACCCCTTATTTAGTTATCTGTACAAGCTTCTTTACACAGTAACAAAGACTCTTTATACAGAGTCAGTTTGAATCACTCTATATGTTTGCTCAGGATTCTGTGCTCAAGATGGCTGCCCCACCCCCAATCTCTTCCAACTGCCAGGTGTAACTATTGATGACAGATTCTTGTTTATCCAACTACTGGGGTGCCAACTGTAATAGATGACCAGAATGGGGTCATCTATGTTTACTTTGGGGATGAGAGAGAGAGAGAGAGAAAGAGTGAGAGAGAGAGAGAGAGAGAGAGAGAGAGAGAGAGAGAGAGAGAGACAGAGAGAGAGAGAGAGAGAGAGAGAGGTATGAAACACCCAAAGAGATGGATAGAGGGGAAAGATTGGTCTTCCCCTCTATTCCCCTAGGGAAGACAGCACAAGTGGTCTTTTAGAAGGACAAAATATGTTCCTTTAGATACTGGGTTGAGTATGGAGGTTAAAGACTGAAGCTGGATCCCCCTCTTGAAGAGAAAGTTATAGTTTTCCCCCCAAGCCTCACTTCCCTTCCTTGATGATATGAGGCAGGCAGATTTGATCTAAGAGGAATAATTCTTTTATTCTAAGGGACACACAAGACAGGGAGAGTGCAGTTGTTGTTTAAGGGAAGTGGGAACTGGGAAATCCCTCTGAGCTAACAACTCAGCCCCTCCCCAAATCCTGAGGGTTCAGGCTTTCTGCCTGACCCTCTTTGGTCAGTTGTGAGATCTGTCCTTATTTTTATCTACCCTACTTGTGACTTGAAGTTCAAAGGACAAATTTTAGCGAACAGAGAGAATTCTTCTTTGGGTGAATGGCTTTCTAACAAAGTCCCAACCACTCCTTTATATTCAGCTGGATAGATGTATTCAAGGGGGTTTGGGTTCACTGAGAGATGATCAATGCTCTGAAAGATCTTCTGCTCAAAGGTTTCTCTCAGACTAACCACTCCAGGAGAGCTTCCAAAGAAAAGTGAGGTGAACTGGGAGTTTCTCCTCAGCTCTTCTATGTTCCTTCCTGTAATGCTCCATCTTCCTTGCCCTTCCTCCACTTGGGTTGCTGGATCTGACTTTCTCTCTTACAGAAGAAAACGTGATTTAGATCAGCTTCATATTTGACAAGCTTTATACAAGTGAGTTTTTTATTGACAAATTACTTATGATTGGGCTGTATAATACTCTTCTAATTGGTATTCCTAAGTATCCTTTCAAGATTATTTCAGTTTCATTCTGTCCAATCCTTTAAGTAGATTACTGAAATAAAACAAACCATAAAAATATAGGATGAGGTACAGAATTTGTAATTCTATTATTAAATCCTACTTTAACAATCTTCCCAGACAAGATAGAGTCCCTATTTTGAAATTATATAAATTTAAAATTAACAAAGCCAAACATTTCATCAGCTAAAATATGAAAGTCCAACTGCATCATTTAATTATGTATGTTTTAATACAATTAGCAAGTTCTGCCTTGCCAAGCTAAAGAATAATATGTCTCCATACCAAAGGGAAGGTGGTCCCTTCTGCTCTAGACTGAAATAATTTGTTTGGTAATAAAAATGTTCTTCTTGCAGCTGCCTGAGTAGTTAAGCAGTTTACCAAACAGTAGCTACCATTTTTTAAATGCTTAAAAATGTGCACTCTATGGAAGCATAGATGTTCATCAGCTTAATATGATAACCATTTCACTACTGTGTAATTTATGAATTCTGTCTGGGAATGGGTATATCCTCATACATTTGCTTAGAAACCTTATGGAAGAATTTTATACTCTTTCAATATGTGAAACTGGAGTTCTTTTGTAGTGTCTTTTATCTTAAAGAAAAACTTTGCTTGATCTTTTTGAACCCTTCTAGAATGAATGATCGATCAATTCCCTGCTATGTCCATGTCTTCATTTTTCTCTCAATCTTTAGCCCTTTGATATCTAGCTTCTTACCCTAACCATGATATTGATTCTTCTCTCTAAAAACTATCTTTTTAATTACTGAATTTTTCAGTTTTACCTCATTCCTTGTTTACCTTTGATTTTCAACTAGATAGTATACTGTTGGCTACCTACTTCATGCAGTTCTCTTGTCCTTTCTTGCTAATATGGTTGAACTTCTTGAATTCTTTCTCTAAGTTCTGAAGCCCTATGTGACCATGGACAAGTCAGTTAATCCTATTTTTCTCAGTTATTTATTAAAAAGAACTGGAAAGGGAAATACCAAACTGCCTCATATTTCCAAGAAAACCCCAAATGGTGTCACAGAGTAAGGTACAAGTGAAATGACTGAACAGTGTGAGAGAAACCTATATTTGTTAGCAGTTGAGATGAAGGTTATAAGGAAGTTTTAAAGGAACAGGAATTTAATATGAACCATGCTTTGGGCATAGCTACATACACATGTACACACAGAAACCTGCACATACATATACACAAAACTAGTTTATCTTAGACTTGTTAATAGAGATTTAGATCAGGAGAGAAAATGCCACAACAATCTTTGTTAGGGTGAGGGCATCTTGGGAACTGTTAACATCTGATTTGGAAGATGAAGAAGAGGTGAAAAAAATTCTAGTAAGATTCCAACAAAATCATTTAAATTAAAGTATTTGCATTTATTTATTTATATGCATAAATATCTTTATATTTTATGCTTACTGGTTTCATGTAAAGGTGAAAATGTAGAAGGTGGAAAAATGGCTTAGAAGCAAAGAAAAAAGAGGTTAAGATCTTAGAGAATACTTAGGAGCCTCAAATCCGGTTATCATTTTAAATACATTCAATCTAATTCTTTTCTTCGATCAGATCTTGAGTTGCCATCATATGCCAGATACAGTGTATTAGGTGCTAAGAGATTATAATAGAAAATGTAATCTGTGTGGAAACTATTTCTTGTTGTAACAACTGGGTGCTCTGGCAGACTAGATAACTGCAACTAGGGGACACACCTGAGGGTACCTAGTTACAATGGAGATAGATGAGAAATGCTGCTAGAGTTAGAGAGATCCTGCTAGAGGGACACTTGAGGACTGTCTATTTGCAATGGGGATAGAAGTACTTTGAGAGATACTGAGAGATGTTGTTACAGGGGAATGCACTGGGGTTCACGTACTGATCACTATTTGATAGCTAATGGATCACTATTTTTCTCCTTCCCTCTTCCTCCTTTACTCCCTCCCTTAACCCTTAATGTTCTTGAAAAAGGTTCTCAAATTGGGTGTGCATCCCCTTAGAAACTGTGTACGGACATGGCCATCCAATTCCTCACTGTCAGCTTCTAAACCTATGATGGACTGCCATCTCTGACAGACAGTCTATGTATGTGGCAGGATGTTCCCCTTTTTCTTGCCTGATCTTGTCAAACTTGGCCCATGCATTCGGTTAGGAACAGCATTGCTTAATGGCCTTCAGCAAATCCTCCCTGAACCTTCTCATGTAAGACATGCTAGTTGGATTGGAATAGTCAATATCCCCTCTTTGTTCTACAGTTGGCCAGCTCATCAAATTGCTGTCAGATCTAGTCTTCTCCAGAAATTGCCTCTGTTCATGGGGGTTAAATAGTTCAGACAATAGGAACTCGACATCCTAGAAATCAGGATCAAAGATCCTGAAAGCCCACTTAAGCTCCTTCTGTGATTTGAAGGGATTCTTCACAAATTTTGGGAAATGGTGTTTTATGGATTCAAGTTCCTGTGGACTGAATTGTCTATGGGCTTTTGAGTGTATCACACCAGCATTAGTAGTAAGCTTAGTGACCTCTTTCAAAGGACAGATTTTCTCAGGATCACAAGTAGCCATGTTGTCATTGTCACCTTCAGTTTCCTGAGATACATCCTCTGTTTGCCCATTGTCTTTGCCCATAACCAGATCTAGTCCTTTTTCCTTAATCAATTGTTCAAACACAGCCTTAATCATGCCTTCTTGGTTGGTATCAATGGCCATAATCTTTTCTGCTTTCAGGGGAACCATAAATCTAAATATTTTCTTCACTTGGGTCAGAGTCTGCAACACAGTCATAAAGAGTACATACACTTGTGCCAGGGCTTGCCAGAGGACCAGTTCATATTGAAATGGCAACTGGAAAACAGACATTGTAATGTTGCCCACATAATCCAGAGTTTCCACTACCATATGGGTAAATTTGCTATATAGTAAGTGGTATACCCAAAAACAGGCAATGGCTGCAATGACCACCACACCAAAAACAATTTGTTTGAACATTTTATCTATGTTCCTTAACTACCCTGCTTGTAAGGATCATGGGGTTCAGTCAAACTTGGGGTGCCAATTGTAATAAATAATCTGTGTGGAAACTATTTCTTGTTATGGTAACTGGATATTCTGGCATGCTAGAGAGAGCTGCCAGAATGGGGACAGTTGAGGGCTGCCTAGTTACAATGGAGGTAGATAAGAGAGACTACTTGAGATAGAGAGATCCTGCTACAAGGTAATGCACTGGGGTCCCATCTGATCACTATTTGATGGCTAATGGATCATTATTTTTCTCCTACACTCTTCCCCCTTAACAACCCACTTCTTGAAGCCTTTGCCTTCCTCCCTCTCCCCTGAGTGGACTATAAAGATACTTTTTTTTTCTTTCTTAGGTCAGGGGTTTATTGGGAAACAACAGGATGGGAAACTGAGGTAAGAGGGATGAGGGTTTCCCTAATCTATAATGAGGGATAGGAGGAATTTGGGAAATCAGTCCAGTCACAATTGTGACTCCAAGACAGCCAGAGAGATGAAGGACAACTGTTCAAAATCTTTTCTTCTTTCAATTCACAAAACCACCAAAGTCTCTCAGCTTAACTCCAGAAGCCCCCTCAAGGTCCTTTGGCCTGGGACAAAAGCTACAAGGACCCGTTCAGCTTCTTCCCCTTCCAGCCAGGCTTGCCTCCCTTGGTCAGAAAAACTCCAGAGAGCCAAAGTCTCCTTTCTTGGTCAGTCACCCCCAAAGAGAGACAAAGTCCTAGTTTCTCTCGCTGGCCATTCAACTGCCTCCTCCTGGGAACATTCCATTTGGAACCTTCTCCTTGATTGGCAGACAAGTCCCCAACCTTGTTTCTCACATGACTTGGCTTGCAAGTCCTCTCTCTCCATGCCTTTTCCACAAGATACACAGACAAAAAAAATGAAGCATTTCTTATTATTGAAAAATCTATATTGTATAGAGGCAAAAACATTCATAAAAATAAGTAAATGTAGGGGGCAGACAGATGGCTCAGTGGATTTAGAGCCAGGCCCAGAAATGGGAGTCCTGGGTTCAAATCTAACCTTAGAAACTTCCTAGCTGTGTGATTCTGGGCAAGTTATTTAACCATTCTATTGCCTAGCCCTTACTGCTTTTCTGCCTTGGAACCAGTATACAGTGTTGCTTCTAAGACATAAGTTAAGGATTTGAAAGGGGGATGCAAATTCTGAATGTACAAGGATAACTGGTTTAGGCTATAAAACTGTTTGTAAATATAGGTGTGTGCACCCATACACATGCATACCATATACATGTGAATATATGTATAGATGAATCTTCATCCACATGACACAATTATTTTCATGGTATTCTTTTTTGTAAATGTTTCCTACATGCACCACTATAGGACCTGACCAAAACTCATTGTTACCTTTGTATGTATAATTAAAACCAGCTCTGCCAACTCAGTTCCTTTGCCTTCATTTGTAAGGAGTAGCAAATGAGCTGCAAATGCCTTCTGTCTTCAGATTTCATTTATAGTGAGAATGTGAAGATTGCTATGATTTAGCCCCTCTAGTAGAATGCCTACTAGTATATTATCGGAGGATCATTTCACATTTAGAGCACCAAAGCTAAATTAATAATTATAATGCTTTAAAAATGTATTTTTAGATTGAAAGTGTTGAAGTCAGGAATAGTGTCTCATTTAACCAGGCTCTATGAAAGACATATCAGAAAATACCTTGAATTTAATTTTTATTCCACTTTTAGAAAGATAATTACACACACACACACAGAGGAAAACATGTGCAAGTATCATCAGACTCATGGCTGCATCTACCAGTTTTTCATTGGAAGAATGAAAAGTCACTGGAGAAATTTGCCAATATTCCCTTGATTTCAATTTCTATAAATGAATGAAATTGGTTTTAACAATAATTCTTTTTTTTAATTTCATTTTTTTGTCATGTAAAACACACTTCCATATTGGTCATTGTTGTAATAGCAAAGTATTGCATAATCAAAACCCCAAAGTAAAACCATGACTACACCAATGTTAAAGATAACTTCAACAGTTCTTTCCCTGGATGTGGATAGCATTCCCTGTCATAATTCTTTCAGCATTCTCCTAAATCATTGCATTGCTGAGATCATCCAAGTTTTCACAGTTAGTAATCATACAATATTGTCATTATTATTGTCATCATTATTATTGTGTACAATGTTCTCCCAGTTCTGCTTATTTCACTCTGCATCAGTTCATGTAGATCTTTCTAGATTTTTCTGAAATCTTCCTGCTTATCATTTCTCATAGCACTATAGTATTCCATCACCAACATGTACCACAATTTTTTTAGCTATTGCCTAATTGATGTATATAGCTTCAATTTCAAATTCTTTGAAACTACAAAAAGAGCTACTCTAAATATTTTTTACAAGAAGATCCTGTCCCCTTTTTATTATCTCTTTGGGATACAGACTCACTAGTGGTATTACCAGATCCAAGGGTATGCAAAGTTTTTTAACCCTTTGAGCATAGTACGGAATTGCTCTACAGAATGGTTGGATTAGTTCACAACTCTACCAATAACGCATTAGTGTCCCAATTTTACCACATTCCCTCCAATATTTGCTGACACTTTCCTTTACTGTCATACTGGCCAAGCTGATAGGTGAGAAGTAGTACCTCAGTGTTGTTTTAATTTACATTTCTCTAATAAAGAGTGATATAGGAATTTTTTTCATATGATTACTGATGCCTTTGATTTCTATGTTTGAAAATTTCTTGTTCATTGGAAAATGACTTATAATCTTTTTTCAGTAATTTCTTTATAACTTTGAGAAATTAGACCTTCATGAGACATTTGTTATAATTTTTCCTCTGTTGTTTCCCTTCTTATTTTGGTTACATTGATTTTGTTTTTACAAATGATTTTTAATTTAATAAAATCAAAATTATTCATTTTTTATCTTAAAATATTCTCTTTCTCTTGTTTGGTCATAAATATTTCCCTTCTCCAAAGATCTTCCAGGTGAACTATTCTGTGTTCCCCTAATTTACTTATGGTATCACTCTTTATATCAATACCATATATCTATTTTGAGCTTATCTTGGTATAGGGTATGAGATATTCTATTTTTTTTTACTCTCCCATATGACTTTTGACTTCAATTTTTCTTTTGTGCCACCTATGGCATATAGTATTTACAGTGTTCACCTTAAAGATGGAAGCAATTTTAAAATTGCTGATTTGGGGCTCTGGACCTCCCTACAAAGCAGTATATGAGGAAGAAACTCTTGTGCTATTAATGGAGAATACAGTTGTTTTTTTTCAATCTGTGCTTGGTTTCTAAATCTGTCCTTTTAAAGTCAGGGAACACTAACAAATCTTATAGGTAGTTTACTTGGTCTTCTTGGCTTTTTCAGACCTATTTGAGAAAGAACACAAGCTTTATTTATTTATTTATCCATTTATTCATTTATTTGTTTGTTTGTTTGTTTATTTGTTTTATTCCCAAGATTAATTTGAAAAATATTTGTCATTTCTTATAGACAGGAAGACTGTTGGGAAAGCTAGTACCATGTCTTATCTTTCCTAATAAACCAGAAATTGGATTCTTGGTCTGAGTATTCAATTTGATGATACTACAGATCAATTAAAATATTTGAGTATAGGTTTTGGTGTGACATTGCCAAATTATAATTATATTTTATAGTACATATTAGTTTCATGATATTATGTAATTGTTTATAATTATTGAGTGTTTGTTTACATTTTAACATGTTGCTAGGCTATCTGTGTTTATCTTAGCATTTTATTTCCTCTAATACCTCTCAGAGTGTTCTAGGTACAGTAAACAATGAATACATAATTTTTTGGTGCATTTTGCTGAAGTGGAAATTAATGAAATGGAATTTCCTGAAAGTAAGGGGAAAAGGCACTTATTTGTAGTTTTTATCAGTTTTCTTCTTCCTTTCTCATTATTTTATTTTGCTCCTGTTATCCTCGTTTCCAACTGTAAGAACTGAATTACGATTTCTACCCAGATATAAAGTTTATTAGAAAGGGTAGACAATCAAGGATTTAAATCTCATCATTCCTTTAAGTAACTTGACCATGAGGTACCTAGCCTGCAAGTCTCTTCCTCTTTATCCTTACTTGCCTCCTCTCTTCCTGCATTCCTTCTTCTTTCCCTTCTAGCTTCTTCTCTGCCCTCAAGCCCAAAACCTTGACTTTTATTGACATACAGTACGTACAGGGAAGCAAACCTGGCATAACTGTGTTATGTGAAGAATGTTGATGGACAGGTCAAGTTACTCAGGAGGGGGAGGGAATGAACTTCCTTGACACACAGCTGAGGAATAGAGATTAGAAAGAATTTGGATAGTAAATTATGTTTTGTTATTTGTGTTTTTCAAATTATAGTCCTGGGTAGAAATTCTAAGATGGCTTGCCTTTAAGGCATAATACTAAGCATTTTAAAATTAGGTTTTTAAAATATATTCCACATGTACAATTTTTATTATTTTTAATAATTGAAGACATTAAAATAAATTTATGAAAAAGTCACAATTTTAAAAATATGATTTATTAAATAAATACAGATTATTTAATAAAATGTTTTGTTTTGCTTTGATCTTTTTATTTTATTTTAATTAGACTTAGAATTTCCTTCATATAGGGAATTTCTATTGAAAAAAACAGCAAATTTCAACATAGGGCAGAAATTCTACTTAATGATTTTTAAGTTTTCTTCAATCTCTTAAATTTCTATTAAGTTACTGAGCAGTTCTAAATGAAATTTCCTCATTGAGAAGAAATCTACTTCCCCATAAATTTCACCTATTCTTAGTTCTCTTGATTAGAGAATGCCTAAGTCTTTATTGTAAGGACTTCCCTTCAAATATTTGAAGACTTCTTTTTTATTTGTTTTACTTCTCTTCTATGTCTCAATTATTTGTTTGTTTGTTTCAGTTCATTTAATCTCCCATTTTTGATTTTTTGTGGAAGAGGCAGGTAGGGAAGACTGAAATACTTGGCAGAACTAGTTGTTTTTCTTCTGAAAGTTCAGTGGATGAGTATTGTTTTTTAAAATGCTTTGTAACTATAGTATTAGTTGATGAGGCCTCTGAGAAATAAATTACTTTATAAGAGTCGTACAAGCAGTATATTGAAAGTAGTATCTCCTTCCTAATTTCAATGCTGTTTCTCTATCCTATATATCAAGCTGCCATTTCTCTGCCTGTCTGTGTGTGTGTGTGTGTGTGTGTGTGTGTGTGTGTGTTGTGTGTCTGTCTGTCTCTACAATGGGCTTTACTAGGAGTAGACCTTCCATATATTTGGTAAGCTTACTTATATTTTCATTAAAAGGGAGGAAGGAAGTGCTACCATTTGGCTGCTCAGCAGAGGGTCAGGTGAAGAGAGGCATATGTATGGAGGAAGAGGATAATGGCCAAAGAGCTCCACTCTGCTCCCCTCCAGTTCTGTCCCTGTAAGCCTCCCACTTTACCTTCTCTGTGCTGGGCAGAAGGGCGCAGGATGTGAAAAAAGTGTCATCAGGCACACAGTGGAGAGGGAAAGAGCTGCTGCCTTTCTAGTAATGAACTCTTGGACAGAGTGAAGGGGGAGGGAGGCCTACGGGCCCACAGTGAGTGATCTGTATGCCATTTTTGGCACCTGTGCCATAGATTTGCCATTAATGGACTCCAGTCTCCAGAATCTACTATGCTTAATACACCCCATTTAAAAAAAATGAGCATCATTTTCCATTTCCATATTTTCTTTTTCTTTCTTATTTCCGTTGGTTCTTTCTCTAACTCCTTTTCATTCCATCTTCTTTATCATATTGGGATATAATTTTTGGAGACCTATAAGTTTGATCTTATTTAGGATCATAAGACCAAATATCTTAGAACTACAAAGAACCTTAGAGGTCATCTGTTTTGTGTATGAGAAAACTGAGGCCCATAAAAGTTAAATAATGTGCTAAGGTCATAGAGGTAATATAAAACAAAACTAGGACTCTAGGTTCAGTCTTCTTTTTATCTACCCAAAGGAGCTATGTATCCTATTATAATTCTTCACTTGCACAGGATTGCAGTTTCTTTCTACATTTGCGTGTTTAAAACCATTATCCTTAGTAAATAGATTGGGAAAAAAAGAATGGAGTACTTCACATTTTCCTCTTCTCTTAACATTATGATACTTCTCCTGGTATGCAGTTAAGTAATTAATTTATATTCTTCTTCCAAACATGGCTTTTATAGACTATTTTTGTTTCCTTTGACCTTTAGGTTTTTTTTTTTAAAGCCTGAAATGATTCCATGTTTTACACTCTCTCATCTCATATTTAGAATCATGTTAATTTTTAAAATTATATATACTTTTGATATAACCTTCATTTAAAGTATGAATTCATCATACCAATGTATGTAGTCATACCAATAATTTATTAAAGCCACCTTTTCTTCCTCATCAGGATAATTTAAAGCTATTTTTCAAGAATTTCATTTTTAAAGCATTCTTTCTCTTTTAAGAGCTGTCTTACTTTTGGATCTTCTGATCCAGTAATATTTAATTTAGTGGTAATTACAGAATCAAGCAATCAGAGATCATTGACACCACCCTGATTATGTCACAGAGAAGAAGAACAAAGGTCCTGTGAACCTCCTCACTTAGCCCTTCCATTTTTTGTACAATTTTTTTCATTTATGTCAGACTCTTCAAGATCACGTGTTGTGGGGTTTTTTGTTTGTTTGTTTGTTTGTTTGTTTTTTGGAAAGATCCTGGACTAGTTTTCCATTTTGTTTTCCTTTTGTGTCTCTGCAACAGATGAAGAAGTAAAACAAGTAGGGATTAAGTGACTTGCCCAGGGTCACACAGTTATTAAGTATCTGAGGCCAGATTTGAATTCAAGAAGATGAATCTTTCTGATTTCAGTCCAGCACTCTATTTACTGTAACACCTAATTTTCCAGACCTTTCACTACAATATGCTTATTTACTTTATTATTATTATTTTGAAACATGCTATCTTGGATGAATGCTGTTATCTGTTATTGTAACTGTACCTTGATAAAATTCTAATTACTTTGACATCACTATTCAGTTTCTGTCTTGTTTTGAATTAAATACAGAATAATATTTATTCCTTCTACTGTTTGGTAGATGAAATAGTCATTATAGAGATCAGTGACTTGTTAGTTCTCTGCATGTGCACACTTGCACACACACATAAAAAAATATCTGGGAGCTTCAGGATCATTGGAGTGACTCTCCAGTGTAATATCTTTCCCATATGATGTTTTGTAATTTATGTTCAAGATTTTGATGTGTTCAATTTATTCTTCAATGTATAATTGAGCCTGCGACTATGTCAGATATACAAAGGAAATGCACATAGGAAACATTTTAATGATTTCCTTTCCTGGAGAATAGGATATGAGACTATGTGAAGAAATTGTGATTTAACTTAACTAGTATATGGAATTCCCAAGATGAAAAATTTCTTCACCAATAACCGAGATTGAAAATCCCTTGAATGAAAATTTCAATCACGCTTCAATGGAACTTTTTTAGTACTTTTTTTTTGGGGGGGGTGGTAAACTGTTGTCCTAGAAAATAAGTTAAGGTCCCTCAAAAATTGTACTATATTACTTCATTTACAGAGCCTCAACCAGAATCCTTATAGATCAAAAAGTCATAAGAAGAGGGTTGCTTAACTCCTAGTACTACCAAGGACAATTAAATACACATATTGTCACCCCTGCTAATTTAGTCTAACTAAACAAGCACTATTTCATTTTTCATCTATCATTAATGCCTTTTACCTAGTAGGCACTTAAAATAATTATGTGTTGAATTAAGCATAATTTCTCACTTTTGTTGAGAATGTGTATTTATTTTTTTCCTTTTTCTTTTCCATTATTTATTTTATTTTAATATTTCCATTCATTTTTCACCCTTTTGCAATCTTGCCCAATTATTTGTTAAACTGTAGTGTAATCCACCCATATATAAAATGTTTGAATATTCGCATGAGATTGCTTATTTGAGGAACATTCACGACTTGTAAACTTTTGGGAAAAATATAACAAACCATAGAAAACAATCAGAAAACAGATGTCCTACTATGGAGTCTTTCTAGATCCTCAGTGAATCATACAAAACTGGAGATATATAGCAAATTTTTTGGCATCACCTTGGTTTGATTTGTGGGGACTGGAATATATTAAGAGGGTGATATGAAAGTATAGATGGTTGATGAAGGAAACCTATGTAGTTAAAGAGATAAGACAATTGTTTAGGGCTTTTGAGTATATCTCCAGTAGCTTGGGATATTCCCATTTAACTTCCTTGAGAGATTTAAGAATATGAGTCTGGATTTTGTGACTTATTCAGACCTCACTGAGAATTAGTAACTGAGTTTCAATGTCTGGGTCTTATTTATTTTATCTCTTCTGCCTATCATGGATCCTAGTCATCTCTTGGTACTGGGTCTATAAATAAGGAAATCGGAGGATCATCAATTTCATACCTGCTTGAGTCAAACAATTAGAGGAAGCCATAGCAGAGCAATGGGTTTAAAGTCTGTATGTCTTCATTGCCTAATTTTCCTACCTCCTGCTATTAATGACAGCCTAGGAGAGGCAGAAGCCCTTTGCAATTATACATATTATCACCCCTGCTAATTTAGTCTAACTAAAATCTATTAGAGAATTCCTAGAGAGTTGCCTGGGACGCATAGAAGGTAGATTGCCAGAAGTAATAAAGTATTAAAGGTAAGACTCGAACCTAGGAGATCTTGACTCCAAACACAGCATCCTGGTTACTGTTCCTTACTAGCCCTACAGAGAAAAGAATAACCAACATTAAAATTGTTATTGTTTCAGGACTGAATTACTTGAATTGCTTTCCTACTAGGAAGGTTCCCTCACTTGCTGTTACTCTATAACTGTGGGATAATGAAATGTAGTCTCTAAGACAAACAATTATAGACTGCTCCTCTTCTACTCAAGCTGACTTGTTGAGTTGTTTTTTTGGTCATGTCTGAGTTTGAGGGTCTGTTGTTGGAGGGGGGAATATGTTCTGCTTTTAGGTTTGCCTGCTTCCTTCTTTTCTTTATGGCTCTACTATGTTTCCCTACACCCTTCTGGATTTCTTTTTAAATTAAGAATTTTTGAATCTTTTTATTAGATAACTTAATAGACCTTGGAAAATATTTAGTTTTGATTATTTGGACCAGACTGCTCCTTAAAGAAAATATATAATTGATTTGCATATATAACAAAAATAATAAAAAAGAATAATTAAGTTCTCAGTTCCTCTACATTAAGGAGTTTAGAATAAACTCTGAGTCTGTTGAACTGATACTGACTCAGCATGATCATAACTAATAAATGTCATTGTAGAGGACATTGCAGATATAAATGATACTATAAACATACATTAAATGAACTGCACAGCAATTCTTAAGTACTGGATAAGTGTTAGATGATAATGTTAGTAATTATTCCATAATAACTTCCTTGTGCAAAAGTAGTATCTTTATTTTCTTGAAATTGTAGAGAAAGGTTAAATGAACTTCCTATATCATATGCCAACAGAAAGAGAACAAAGTTTTCTTAATCTGAACCTTTTGTTCAATTTGCCAAATACAAAGCTTAATTCTTTTATTTACCTATATTTGCAGAAGTTTAGGCAAAAATAATTTTTAATATTTTATTTACAAAGATATACTGAACCAAAAAAAATGTATTCATCATAAGCAAAGTACAGCCTGTTCCTATTTTTCTGAAAAACCAGATACATTGATGCTACACATTAGAGATACTTTGCTTTAATTCCCCTTACTTAAGTTTCTTTGGATCTCTCAGTTCTCAATCACAAATACACTGAGGAGTTACTTTACAGGAGCAAAAGAAGAAGGGATTGATGGTAGTTGAAAAGAAATAATGTAAAACACTGCAAAGACTTCTGTGAATTTATACAAAATGAAGTAAGGAAAATCAAGAGAATGTTGTACACAATAATAGCAATAATGTATGACAATCAACTGTGAATGACTTAACTACTATCAGCTATGTGAGGATCCAGGACAACTCTAAAGGACTCATGATGAAATAAGCTATTTATCTCCACAGAAGTATCTGAATGCAGATTGAAACTTGCCATTTTTCCTTTTATTTTCTCCATGAGTTTCTTTTTCTTATATAAGTGATATGTGTCTTCTTTCGCAACATGGTAAACATAGAAATATGTAATTGCATGATAGTACATATATGATTTATATCATATTACATGCCCTCTTAGAGAAGGAGAAGGAGAGGGAGAGAATATGGATCACAATGAGTCAAAATGATTATTCAAAATTGTATTTACATGTAGTCAGAAAAAATATAATAGCTTTAAAATAAATAATGTCAATGAAAGTCAACCACAATTAGAACCTACTCATGTATTTTGTGCTAAGTTCAAAGAGTTATAAGACATAGAACTGGAATGGCCCATGTAGACATCTAGATGAACTCCCACATTGTACGGATAAGGAAACAGGGCTGGATTGCAAAATTATCAGAAAATTATTTAAGAGCCCATAGTTATAGAGGAAGTAAACAGCAGAGGTGGAATTAGGATTCATAGTTTTTGATTTTCAATAGTCATCTTGCTACTATCATTAGCAATGAAGTGGCTCATTCTCATAAAGCAAGTATCTACTAGTTTTCTTCTAAAAAAGCAAAACAGAGGGCAGCTGGGTGGCTCAGTGGATTGAGAGTCAGGCCTAGAGACAGGAGGTCCTAGGTTCAAATGTGGCCTCAGACACTTCCCAGCTGTGTGACCCTTGGCAAGTCACTTCACCCCCATAACTAAAGGGTGAAATTATAGTTGAGACTGAAAAAAAATCTAAATTTAAGTGGTCGCCAAGGGAAATCCCAAATAATAAAATACCCAAGTCAGCTGCTAAGTTTTATGGTGATTTAATTGATATAGTAGAGAAGATTTTAAGAAGAAGGAGGAAGGAAGGGGCTAGTACTGGGCAGGAAGATAGGAGATCTAGAAAGTAAGGGTTTTAGTGTGAAGGAGGAAAGAATCAGCTTGACCTCCAAAGAGGCTTAGCTAAGATGCCTAAACCTGAAATCAGCTCCAGGTAAAACTCACCACCCAATACTCCAAGATGTCAGAACTCTTAGCATGCTGCCAGAGTCTTCTCTCCAGGGAAAGAGAAAGAGGCAGAAACTGATATGCCTTATATGGACGTTTTTACATCACTTTTCTGCGTCTCATCTGTTCCAATGAGGACTTAGCTTGACTTAGGATAGCCTAGAGGTCTGTCCTTTTTTTTTGCACATGACTGTTGAAGGCCATCTCCTCAGATAACTAAATCTTGAGTTTGATGCAGACCTTTCAAAATCCTGTTAAACTGAGTTGGGTGGAGAATATGGAGTTTCTAAGACCTGATTCTGTTATTCCATGTATTTCCATTGTTATTGATCAGGAAATAGCTAAATCAGATCTTCTAAAGAATGGTCTTATTAGGGTGGAATAGTTTTAAAATTCACATTGCCTAGCCCTTACTACTCTTCTGCCTTAGAAACAATACACAGTACTGATTTTAAGACAGAAGGTAAGGGTTTTAAAAAAAAAGCAAAACAAACAAACAAACAAAAATATTTCCTTTAAATTGGGCATTATATATGTGTGTGTGTGTATACATATATATATATATATATTTATAGTTCAGAGTAATAATTATGATGGATGTTTATATAGTGCTTTTAAAGCTACATAAATTATTCATTTGATCCTAATCACAACCTTCAATAGTGGGTACTATGATCCACATTTTTACAGACATGATTACTGAGCTTTAAAGCAGAATTGTGATTTGTCCATGATCAGACAGCTAGCAAGTAAGAATCTGAACCTGGACTTCTCTTACCTCCACGTCCAGTACATTTTCTATTTTATCATGCATATTTCATGATCTGATCTAAAATCATTGTCAGTCAGTAGGCATTTACTGAGGATCTATTCTTTCTTAAACACTGTGCTAAGTTTGAAGATTCAAATAAAGACAAAAGATCTCAAGAAACTTACACTCTAATGAGGGAGTGAAATGAAACCAATTCTCTCTCTCTTTCTCTTTCTCTATCTATTCCTCTCTCTCTCCATGTATATGATAAATTGGAGTTATTTAACAGAGTAATGCAGTATGCATCCTCAGTTGGTATAAGGCTTAATTTTCCATTGTACAGATAATGATAAAGTATCTATTTTGTATGTTTGCAAGTTGATGTAGTTTCTTCCTCACTGAAATGTAATTATAATTCATTACATCTAGTAATTGGTCATTTTTAGAGATTGTCTTTTTTAATGTCAGAGTTTATATCAGTTAATGCAACCATAGAAAATATTTTCATGTGTCATCTATTAGATAATTCTTATATACCCATCAGTAAATCAAATTTATGGACTGATGAAAATCTATAGCCAATATGCTGTCCTTCAAATGAAAGTAATACCGATCAGAAAAGTGTCTTATTTGAACCGTCCTGTTTGGAGCTATCAAAAGAGGTGAATGTCAATATTATAGAGATGCTATGAGGTAGCAAATTAAGTAATATGGACAATTTAGTGCTAATAGAAGTATTTAAAGATTTTTATTCATGATCTGGATGCATGATTATTAACTCAATAGATATGATATTAGGAAATTGGGAGTAGCCAGTTCTTTGAAGAAAAGAAATATAGAAATCTGACTCTATTAGGTCATTTTAAATGGTAGGCAAGCATCCAAATGAATACAAAAGTCTTAAAAGGAATAATACAAATACATAATCATAAAACCAAAAATGTTTGGCTACATATTTTTGATAACTGAAAAAAAATTGAGTCATGTAGGCAATAGATAAAACATGTAATACAAATATAATGCTTCATCATAAAGTTGGCATATGTTTATATTGGCAGAACCAAAATGACTATTTATTGATAAATGCATATAGTTCAGGTTGAAATTACTCTGTCCTCTTTGAACATCATAATTTTAAAGTGTATGCAAAAATTTTGTTTGTAATTTAGAAAATAGTTGTGCAGATAATCTGATAATTATATACACATACCTGTCCTGAAAAGTCCTGACTTTTCACATAGAGTGGGAAATGACCTATAAACATATGATTTAGAAGTCATTGGAAAATCCCTTATACCCCAAAATATCTTGCCTATTTATTCGTCATAGAGTTTAAAATCCTGTAAATTTATTTATTTTATTTTAGAAATGCATTTCCGTGAAAATATCAATACTGTCAAAGGGGAATAACAAGTATAGCTTGCTTAAACAGAGATGGATGCTATTAGGGAACTTGATGCACTTTTCAGAATGGACGAAAGTGAAAGGAGAACTGATATTGGGGTTCAGGGCTGTGAAAGTGTGTGTGGTGGAGGTGGATGGAGAGAGGTTGAGAGAGGGACAGTTAACATCAAAGCTAATAACCTGTGGACAGAAACCTGATCCATTTCTCATGACTATCTTTCTTTACTCAAATGGCTGCCTTTGCAGGAACTGTAAAAAATTTCCCATTCATTATTGCAAAGGTGAATGCCTATGTCAGTGGAATTCAGGCAACACATAAAAGGCCACTTCTGATACATCATTAGAGGCATCTTCTATATCACAGATATATGCTGGAATGTTTCTGGGACTATGACAGAATGCCCAAGATTTGCACAAACATGAAAACCTTAAGTCCAGGTCTCTCAAGTCACTCTTGTCTAAATTTCATAATCAAGGCACCTCTTATTGCAGGTAGTTTGATATCTAGGTAGCTATAACTCTTGGATTGAGGAACTCAGACTCCCACAGAGCTCAAGAATGAAAAAAACAGAAAAATAAAGAATTATTTTAAGCTTTTCATAAAATAATGCAAATATCAACATTTTTCTTTCAGAAGGGATAAACATGGAAATATGGAATATATGATAATTTATGTACAATATATTATATTACTTGCCTTCTGGGGGAGGGGCAAAGATTTGTGAGGGTGGGAACTGGATTGCAAAATATCAGAAAACATATTCAAAATTGTTTTGGCATGTAATCTGGAACAAAATAAAATGTATTATAATAAAAATAACAATCCTTTAGGACATATCTGCATATATATGGTATGGATATAGTGATCTATTATATAATGCAATATTTCTTATATTACTTTATCTTCTTAGGCACACATTTCTACCAACTACTCCATACATACTTTGAAATAGTGATTTAGTTTAACAGCTTCTTGTTGTGGACTTGTAAATATCCCTTCTGTGTTTTCTCTCTCTCTAGACATAAGGCTTTTATTTCTCTAGGAGAGCAAATGAGTAGACAAGAATAATTTCTTTCTCATTTGCCATTACAGGACAGAGAAATCAATTTCCAGAGAGGTCTCATTCAACACTTAATCATACTCTTAAAATGGGGATCTATAAATTAGGACCATCTTGCTATTACATAATTAGAAGCCACAACTGATCTCCTTCAGTTCATTAGAAAACTAGATGACTGCTATAGGAGAAATACCATGCATTTGGGTAGGGCTCTGAAGAAGGGTTAATAAGGAAAGAAATTGAAAGAATCTGTGTCCTACTTCGCTATTTTGCCCAGAGCTTGCCCTGTAAAAACGAGGCTGGAATTCTATAACCTAGAGAAACAATGAACACATTGCCAGTTCACCTTGTCCAGTGATCTAGCAAAAATAAGAAAGATGGGGCCATTAATCTTGGTTATTATTGTTGTTTTTAAGTTGTTTTGTTGAGGTACTCGACATTCTTGTCTGTTTTATTTTGTGGGTCTTTGGAACAATTCTCTAAAGATTTCAAAATACCTTTCCCAGAATAGCTACAAAATATAGGACATAGAGTGGGTAATGACCTATAAATATATGACTTAAAAGTATGCAATGAAAGTTTTAATTGTTTACTAGTGGATCTGACTCTTCTTCAGTGACTGTGTCCTTCTTCTCTGTTGGGGAGTCAGAGGACTTAAGATGAAATTTGTTTACTGTTTCTCTTGAAGATGGAGAAGATTAAACCAAATTGTATGAGTGCCAAGAAGGTTTTTTTTTTATTTTTTTACTTTTGTTATTTTCTTTTAAAAATTTCTAGATTTATGTATCTTTTGTATATCTGTCACTAGAAATTATATTGGCTATAAATATTTGAGTCATGAAGACTCTGAAGAATCGGATTTATTATGGAGAATAGTGAAGAGTATGACACAAATAAATTCAGAATTACTGAATATCAAATGTGGAAGAGACTACATTAGCCATCTCTTCTTATGTGAACATTTTAATTGGCTAGAACTAAGGGTTCTTTCTTGCCTAATATTAGATAAATACTTATCAGTTGAGAACATAACCAATCAGTCTAGATAGCTTTTATTAAATTAGTAACTCTATATTGTGTTTGTGAAAACATATTTGTGGGAAACATTTTAAATAATTGTAAAGTCAAAGGATCTAACTTTTTGAATACTTAGGTTTGAACTCTTGTGTGGCTATGACCAAGACAGTTCAACTCTCTAGGTCCTGATTTAATCTATGTAATGAAAGGATTGCTATCTCCTTTAAATTTAAATCTAAATTTAAATTGATGAAATAATGATCCCATGATGTTGCGCTATGCTAAGACAGAATAACTTCCTTTTTATTTGATAACATTCTTTGAGAACAGGAACTTTTAAAATTGTCTTTGTATCTGTATGTTCATGCTTAGTAGAGAGCTTCTTCTTGCTGCCACCTTCTCCTCCCAATTCTTCCCTCCCCACTGAGTGAACTATAAAGAAACTCTTTAATTTTCCTCTTTCAAATCAAGGGGTTTATTGGGATAACAGGATGGGAAACTGAGGTGAGAGGGATGAGGATGTCCCTAATCTAAAATGAGGGTTTGAGAAAGTAGTCCAGTCACAAGCTGTGACTCTAAGACATTTAGGGAGATGAAGAACAACAGCTGTTCAAAATCTTCTTTCTTCTTCACAAAGTCAGCAAGGTCTCTCAGCTTAATTTCTGAGGCCCCACCCCAAGGGTCCTTCAGTCTGAGACAACTCCTTCAAGAGAGAAAACAAAGTTCAAAGTCTCTCAGTTTCTCCTGGCCAGCTCAACTCTCAAATAGACCATCAACTCAAAAGCCAAGTTTTTCCTTCTTGTCAACTTCAATTGTCCAAAGCTAGAGAATTCCAAAACCAAGTCAGCCCCACCAGGGTCTTTCAGCCAAGTGCAACCTTCAGAGAGAGTGACTCCAAGTCCAGTCCTCTCTCCCTGGTCAGTTCAACTGCCAACTCCTGGGAACATCCCATTTTGGAAACTCCTTCTTGATTGACAGGCAGGTTCCCAGCCCCGGTTCTTGCATCTTGGCTTACAAGTTCTCTCTCTCTCCATGCCTCTACCACAATCCTGACACACAGTAGGCACTTAAAATATTTTAATTGATTATTGTTGTTTGATCTACTCATCATATCTCTGTTACTTATGTTCTCCCATTTTCTCATTCATTTTCAAGTTTGTGTCAGCTTTCATGACTTTTTATACACTTAAATATTTTCTCTGACTTATTTCATTTCTTTTATTTGTTACCTAGCACAGTGGAACTTTAGAGTTCAAGAATTTTTCATCTAGAGATATGTTTCTATGCAAATACCTGGAAGAAATACTCCTTGGAATTATCTACACATAATAGATATGAGGCATGACATAATATACCAAAAACTGGCCTTCAAGTGAGGAGTCAGGGTTCAAGTCTATCTAGTTGATGACTGTCTATGTGATGTGACCCTGCACAAATCCTTTAACTTTTCTGTGAAGATTGCAGAGAAGTCAACCTGTCTTGATAGTGGAGATTTCCTGGAAGTGGTGTGTGTGTGTGTTTATATACATATATACACATATCTCAATAAAATGACATGTTAATGATATTATGCATTTATTAAAACCATAGGATAAGATAAATTTTATATTTTAGAAATATAGTTTCTTTAAAACAATTTTGAATAATCATTATTTATTAATCAATTTGTTTCCCAAGTAAATACCAATAAATTTAATAGTTACTTCTCATAAGGAATAAGAGTCAAAGAAAAATAGAAATTGTATGTCCTAGTGCATAGATTGTTAGAATAGTGAAATAGGTTGTTTGTGATAGAACATTTGGATCAATGCTGAACCCAGATGGTAGGCCTCACCTACAGTATGATGGTTTGAGATGCAATCTGACTGCTTCTTGATGATATAAAAACAGTAATTTGGTTTATTTACCTTCTTTAACTCAGGAAGGGGTGAGGGACCAGGGAAAAGGAAACCCTGATCTTTTCCCTCTAAATCTCCTCCACAAAATCTATGGACCCCTCACGGGGTCCCCTTATTGATCTTGATGCTACATCAAGTACACTTTCCAACTTATAAAAATTCCCCCTAGCTAACTTTCTGGTCTAACTTGTCCTCAAAATCAATATTTGCCAAGTTATAGTTTATCAATAGCAGACAGGTTGAGGTAACTAAGGAATTCACCCTCTTTGGACCTGAGCCAAAATGGCTGCAGCCTCACTTTTACAGACAGATCACTGGGCTCTGGTAGGGTTTTTGTTAGTTGGTACAAAATCCTTTATGGTACCAGATCTCAGGAACTTAATTGATGACTACAGTGAAGACAGGATATCTCACTCTTTGACTCGATGGTTGGGTGGTTGGATCACAGAAAACAGCACCAATGGCTTCCAGAGAAAGGTAACCTTCCTCTTGGTCAGACCAGTGGCAGAAAGTGGCCTCTTCAGACTCCTCAAGAGAAAGGAACCCCTCTCCCTCCCTCCCCCCCCCACTGTTTCTGTGAGTTTCCTTGTATATATTCCTCACACTCTGGAATCTCTCTTCTAGTTCTGTGTGTGTGCCAGGCTCCCTTCTGCAAAGTCTTGCACCAGACTTGCAAAAACTACTACCTGTCTTTTCTCTCTCTTACAATAGGGATCAGGAAGATTTGCTATTGAATCTTATTTCTGACACTAATGTAAATAAATGATCATGAAGAAGAAGAAAATCTCTGTCAATTTAAATTTTCTCATCTGACATATGGGAATTATAAAAATACTTTTAGTCAGTATCTCATAATGCAGTCAAATTCAAATTAAAGTGTATTAAGAAATAAGCAATCTTTAAGTGCCATATATTTAAGTTACAAATTATATATAAATATTTTAAGAAAATGTTCAATATATTAAAGTGGTTATCTCTAATTAAATCTTAAACTAGAGGTTGGCAGGTTTATAGGGAAGAAATATTTAGCTATTCTAGGACACCATTAGATTCTTTATTATATACTATCAATTATTTTTTCACCCTTTTGAATTTTTTTTCTCCTTTACATGTTAACAACAATTAAAAGGTGGCCATTAGCATAGAAGCTTGGATGCCTTGCAGAGTTGGAGGCATTTAACTTATTAATGTAATAGAATCAATGAAAATCTAATAACAACCATGTCCATGTTCCTTTTTATTTGGTAACTAGGTTGAAGAGAAAATGCCTAGGAATTTGGAACCTATGTCAGTTGTTGTAAATATTTCCTAGAAGTCTCGATATGATTTCAAAGGAGAAAAAAAGGCATTGACTTTATTACTCAGTTATTATAATACAATTTTTCTTCCCTAGATTTATAAGATGAGATTTCCTACATATTTAATCTTATTTTCTTTTCTATAGCTGAAGCTATTGTATATTTTATACTTCAACTTTTTAGATTATTTTGCATTCTTGATACATAATGTTGTCAGTGATAAATAAAATCAATGGTTTTTCCCCAAGTTTACTCCATTCTGTTTCCCAGTTTTTTGGTAATCTTCAACTTCATATCTACATTTGGTGTTATTAATATGCTACATAATTTCACTTTTTAACATGAAAAAGTAGGGTAGGATATCTTTGATCAAAAATATTATTCTTACCTATTCTTTATTCTTCAATTCCAAACTTCCAGTATAACTTCCAATATATAATCCACCAAAATTTATTAAATCCATAATCTATAAAAGATACTGTAGAAATAGACCAAAGTATTACACATAGTTTGTCCTCAAGAATATCATAAGTTATTTGTGCAAGGAAAACAAAAACACCATAGAAGTTATATCAATGAAATATTTAAATAGCATTTCACAAGTACCATTTAAAGGAAATGACATATGATTAATTATTTTTTAAATGCTTACCTTCCATCTTAGAATCAATACTATGTGTTGATTCCAAGGCAGAAGAGTGGCAAGGGCTAGGCAATGGGGTTTAAGTGAATTGCCCAAGGTCACACAGCTAGGAATTGTCTGAGGCCAAATTTGAACCCAGGACTTCCCATCTCTAGGCATGGTTCTCAATTCACTGATCCACCCAGCTGAACCCCAGATGATTAATTTTAAGAGATAATTTAAATAGAAATTAAAAGTAAGGAGAGATCATTTTCCACAAGGGTGATCTGGAGAGACTTATTGAAGAGATAGTATTTGAACTAGGTTTTAAAAGAATAGTATTTGTAGAGGCAAAGGGGAGATAGAAGGGAATATCAGATGAATAAAAGAGGGGGGAAAAGGACCAAAGAACATTAGATATGTTAGGAAACTGGACAGATTTTCATTTAAGATGGCATTTTAAAATGAATCTGGGAAGATTGGTGTCAGATTGATTAAGAAAACTCATCTTCCTTCTTCATTAGTATTAATAAATTTGTACTGATTTAGGTATTTCATGACAGTGAATAAAGAAGAGATTTTTGCACCTTTATTCTCTCTTCAGGTGGGCATATTCATAAAAAACTAAAGCCCTGTAAAGAAAGTATTTAAAGTTCCACTTTAAAAGGCATTTAAACTTTTTATCAAGTTCCATTCATATGGTTGATGTCCTATGGTCATTATTTATATCTACTCTCTAAACATTGACCTCTTGTTCTGCGTAGACTTTAGATGTCCAGACTTGTTTGAGAGACAACATAGTTTGACATAAAGAGGTCTGGATTTGTAGTTATAAGCCATAATTGAAACCCAAGTTCTGCTACATGCTCCTTCGTGTGATTTGGTGGTGGTGGTGGGCTTACTTAAAATCTCTGGTTCTCAGTTTCCTCATCTGCAAAATGAGGTGCTTGGACTAGACCATTTCCAAGGTCTTTTCTAAGTTGACCTCACTTGAGCTTACCTTGTTTCATAACCCTTTTTTCCCCAACCCTTCTAGCTAATCCAGAGTGATTATATTTTTGTTTTTAAGTAACAGAAAATACTACTTCCTGTTTTCCCAAGTTAAGAAGTTTAATATTTGGGGTGGAATAGCAGGGAAAAAAGGCATTTAAAAATTTAATTCAAAACAGATATCTAAAAAATTCTCCCCCTCTCCACATGTACTACAGTGCTTTTTCATCTCTCTCATTGCAAGTAAAAAGTATACAGACAAAAAAAAAATAAGTGGCATTCCTAGTAAAGCTGATTTTCCCAGAAAGGAGGCAGCTTTGCCTTGTTCTGTTACTGTAAGCTGCCTGGGGCCTTAGCCTGGTAGGCAGGCTTGTAAGCAAAGCCACTGAGTACATCCTGCATCCCTATGCTGCTGCTTGTTATCCTTTTAGCTGTGGGCTTTATTCCAGGGGAGGCTCATTATTGTTTGTGGAAGTGAGTCTATGAACCTAAATGAGAATTTGAGTTAACATGCAAGTGACAGATCCAGCAGCAATTTGGAATTTAACCTACTTGACTAAAATAGTATCATTTAAAATTGTGTAATCAGTAAAAGGGTTGTTGGCTTAGTGGTGCTGAAAGCTTAAAATGTTTCAGAAAAAAAAGAACTAGTATTTATTTCTCTACCCTCTTATCAATATGAAATCTGAATGAACTGCTATAAAAGTTGTGGTAGGAATAGCACTTCCTTTATGTAGGTTGGTCTATTTTCCCTTTTAGGGCAAGGATGGGTCATAATGGGTTTGGATTCCATGCTTTCTGAAACATAAAAAGCCAAGCCTCTGGGAAGTACCATCTAAAATATTTCATTGTTCTTCAGAAACCCCTGTCTGACTTAGTATAACATATTATGGCCAGTTGCCATGGTGAATGGGAAAGGGGTTAACAATTTTCACTGAAAACATATCTTTAACCACGGGAATGGTATTATTTTTATCCATTATTATGGGTAAAAGTCATTTTAATTGAATTTTAAGGTCCATGAATGTCTCATTTCAGTCTAACCTGAAGCCTAAGTTAGGTCCACTCCAAAAATAAGATTTATTACAACTTTAAACCAAATGATATAATAATTAAAGAAATATATCATAAAGATCCATTTTATGTCTTAATAGTTTTGAGGTAAAATAAATAAGTTACCAAGTAAATTTATGGAGTTAGAGGAAATTCAATTAATTTTAAATTAAATATTTAAAAGGATAATAAGTTAATTATATTATTATCTAGCTTTAATTCTTATGACTAAGTTGAAATAAATAATTATAATAAAAATTAAGATGATAGTGAAGAATTGGAACTGTAGGGAGAACATGGAGTCCAATAAAATACATTATAGTCAAAGTAAGAGAATATTGATTGAGTTAAAAACTAATTATGGCATTCTGTGTTCAATCACTGATAATTAAAACTGTTCCTCTACTTGTCAAACTAAGAGTTTAAAATCAACAGTAGAGTATACTATGAAGTCATCATATTCTGTAATATGAAGGGAAAAGGAGAGTTGGCACCAAAAACAAATAATTGAGGCACATATATATACTTATATACACACATCTATATACATTAGTATGTATATATGCATATGAATTTGTAAGATGCACAGCACTCCTCTATGCGTGCAAATTACTATACTTCATAGACATATAGATATTATAATGATCTAAATTGATTGCCTCTTTTGATAAAATTACATGTTATGGAACAGATTGCCAAAATCATGAGGTCATGCCTTGTGACCCAACTTTTATTTCAGGGACAATAATCTAGAATACTAAATTCTTTTTCTATTTTGTGACTTTTTAAATCAAGAAGCAGAATTGTTTGGGTACCTTAACATTCTGGACACACGAGATGTGACAAAAGTGAAGCATCAGGATGGAAAATCCAGATAAATGGTAATGATTTTTCTCAAGGGGAATTTAGCTTGCCATCTATATTGGCAGCTGTCACTGTCAAGTATAATGATCCACTTGTTCACCTATAGAAGAAGAAAGTGGCCAATTGCATTTTCCTTTAATGAGATGACATGCACCTTAATGGGGAAGGATGCTATTAAAAGTTAGATCCTTAGAGAATTGAGCTATTCATATGAAGACTAAAACTTGTGATTAAAAGGCCAAAAAGATTGTGTGCAGCCAATGTCTGTTGTGATGAGTACAGAGAGCTGCATAGTTTGCGGTAGTTTATTATTCACTTGGCAGATGGAGGCTTCAGTTTATACGTGAAAAGATGATCATTTTACTAGTAAATTTAGAGTTCCAGAGTGGACACTTTGATAAATTCACTTGAGATCCATTACAGAAAATGTATGCTGAGTTCTGATGTTTTTGTTTTTTGTAAAGTTTTGAAGTGCAATAAAAATTATTACTCTATCTTATTTAAGTAGGACAGAAATGTGAGCAATATATTCCAGTAAAATACAAATCAAACTTGCTAATAACCATATAGTTAGTTAAACAAGGCCAGTGTCTATAAACTTTACAAAGCCAATATATCCATTGGCAGCCTAGTCCATACAGTTTGGAATCAATGAAGCTTCATACTCCAAATCAAATTAAAGGTAATTTATAGATTGAGCTATGACTGTGAATGGAAATTCACCAACTCCAGTAATTTGGAGCAATAACATAGGATGGATAGATGCTGGTATTAAGTATTTACCAAGTTATTCCTAATAAAGAAGAATTGTTACTGGTTCCCAATTTAGGCATATTTCTTACAAGATTCTAGTGGGACTTTCAGAAGGATATGTTCAAAGAATAATTTGAACTTATTGTCTGGAATGGGGGAATCCTTGGGATGGAGATAGAAATTTAGAAGTTTTTTATTCCTCATTGAAGCCATGGGAGGTAGTGATTTCATCCATCTAATCAGAATCCTAGAATTTCAGAGTTTAAAAAGAGGTCAGAGACAGGATGATCTTGGTTCAAATGTGGTCACAGATACTTCCTAGTTGTGTGACCCTGAACACGTCATTTAACCTCAGATACCTAGCCTTTAGCATTCATCTGAGTTAAAACCAGTACTTAGTGCATTCTAAAAAGGAAGGTAAGGTTTTTTTTTTTTAAGTAAGCCATCTGGTTCACCTCATAACTTAATAAAAATCTTTTCTGTGACACCTCTAATAAAGACTATCTAATTTGATTAAAGAGTTCTAGTTTGATTGAAACCCCTGCATTTCATCTTAAAAAGTATTTTTATGCCTCAATTGACAATGAAATTCAAACCCTGAGATTTGCACTGACTCATTGTGTGACTCTGAGCAAGTCACTTAATCCCTTTGTTCTCAGTTTCCTCACCTGTAAAATAAGGGGTATGGATGGATGATATCTCTTCCAACTAGATCTAGTCCTTTGTTTCTGATTCTATAATCTTTAGAGCCTGACTATTTCATCTAATATATATGACATTCTTGATTTTGTTTTAATTTTAAAATTTAATATCTATACTATTTATACCTTTTTTCCAAGTCATTGGTGGTATTATACATCATAAAGCTAAGCATCATATACCAGTTCATGGACTGGTCCCCTTGAGACCTCTTTCCAATACCATATGAACTCTCATTCAATTAATTTTGAAATCTACTATTATCATGCCCACATTTTTATCCACAGTTCATTAATCAACCAGTATTACTGAAATGCTTATTGTGTGCCAAATACTGTGCTATGTACTGGAGATACACCTAAAAAGTGAGATTGTACCTGCTCTCAAGGAAACTGGACTCTATTAGCAGTAGCAAGTTGAGAGACTGGATATATACAAAATCAAGAACAGGAGAGGTTATAGCAAATCCATTGCTAAAATCTAGGTATGTTTTTTATCATTCTCAGAGATTGACAAGATCTTACAAAAATCACTGTTTTCCTTCTAATTCTAGTCCAAGCCACAAATGAAAAAAGAATCTACTCATGACCATTCCTGATAGTTCTCACTTTTTCTTAAAGATTTCTAATGAGGGATAATTTGCTACCTTCATTCAACTATTACTTAGTTCTAATTGCAAGGACTTGTCTATTTGATTTTTACCTTTATATCAAGGCTTAAGTTGTTGCTTTACAACTCTTAACATTTGTTCCTGTTTTTACCAGATAGGGACTGACAATAATAAAAAAATTAATAAATAAATAAAAACTTGAACATGCCATTGTAAAAATAAATGTTAATGGCAAGCTACATAAATATTTAGATGGAAAAACTGTTGTACTAGGTTCAAAACTGTTCAGATACTTTTGATAGATGTAATCAAAAGTGCCCTCAGTGATGAAGTGAAGCTCATATGTGAACTTCCCTTCAGGGCCAGGCACAAGGATGCTAAAGAGATTCTTATTATAACAATAAAATGTTTATTGAAATATATAAGGACAAATAAAGGATTTCTAATTCTAAGGGATTCTAAATCCACCCAAATAAACTCCCTGGTTCCACAAGGAATTGCTTCTCCTGTGTTTCACAGGCTATACTAATCCTCCCTGATCTAATGAACCCAAATTTATACTATCTAAATAAAAACTACCACTATTATGCTTATAATTCTTAACTTCTCCTTCAAAATATAAAATAGCAAAGGCTAGTTGGTTGAGTCTCAATGAGATCAAGTTAGGACTCTGAGTCTTAACAGATTCAGAGTCCAAACCAAAGACCAGAATTTTTTCTTTGAATTTCTCAGAGTTAAATAATCTACAAAAACCACAATAGATAGACAATAGTGTTTCCCAAGTTGGGAAAGGAAAACACTGACTCCTTCAGATCTTTCCCTAAGATAGAGAGAGAAGCAAAGAGGTTATCTCCTCCAGCTTGAGAGAGTCTCAAAGTATGTCTCTGCCAACTGCCAGAGACCAACCCCCAATTGTCAGAGAGAATAATTGACACAGAGAAATGGTTATAACTGTCAGCATCTGAAATCAACATGCTCTCTCAGCTCTGCTTCAAACTCCAATTCTTTTCTCAAGCCAGCACTCTACTTTTTGTCTCTAAAGTAATAAAGCAATACTTATTTTTTTAATATCATCCTTAAACCATTCACTTGATATATATATGTATATATACATACATATATATTGTGTCAATAATAGGGTTATTTTCATTGATGTGCACAAGTCAGTTGTTTCCTGACTCCCAGACAGCTATCTCTTCCAATTTTGTGGCACCTGAAAATTTTATGTGAATGTTTTCATCCTTTGTTGACTTTATGGAGAAAAATAAATATACAAGGTCAGTCAGAAAGCTGAGTCACTGGTGGAGACCATGTGCCAAGCTGACATTGAATGATTGTTCTGTGGGTCCTCCCTAACCACTCTTTCCCTTCAAAAATCTAATTGTACTGCTAGCTAGTCCATATTGTGCCATTTTGAACAAAATACAAGCTGAACCTTATTTTTATCAAGATAAACTCTATAGTATGTCCTTGCTTTGTGAGTTGAATAATCTTGTCAAAAATAATTTTGTCAAAAAATGTCAGATGATCTATTCTTGATGAAATCATCTTTAAATCTTTGTGATCTTGACTTCCTTTCCTGTGTTGTCACTTACCATCACTCTCTACCACATATTTCTTTGGTGACCATTTTTTCTATGAGGCATTTTTCCCCTGTCATTTCTAGGCCAAAGGTTATTCTTTTAGGGAAAGAAAATAGAAGAAAAATGGAAATTGAACAGCTCCTTCTTTTCTTTGTTTTTTTTAATTATCACCATCTCACTACTACAGAAAACTATCCCTGTGTCTTCTTTGATCCTTCTCTTTGAGCCCAACAAAGCTAAAACTACAGAAACTAGAAAAAAAGACAAAGTAAAATTCCTTTTTTTGTGGTTTTTAGCTTTCTTCACCACCTAAGCTCATCCTGAACTGTAGCATTCCTGACATCTTACATTGCTGGACCACACTTTCAATAACACTTACCTTCTTTCTTGGAATAAATACTAATTATCAGTTCCTTAGCAAAAGAGTGATAAGGATTAGGCAATTTGGGTTAAGTGACTTGCCCAAAATCACAAAGCTAGGAAGTGTCTGAGGCCAAATTTGAACCCACAACTTTCTGTCTCCAGGTCTGGCTCTCTATCCACTGAGCAACCTAGTTGCCCCACTACAGTTTTTGATAAAAATGAATTTTTTGTTTCTTGTCCTTTCCTGTCTCTGGAAATATCTTGTATAAAAGTCTATACATCCTCTTTCCTTAGTCAACATATCTGGTAATCCTTAAAAAGGGGCTGTAGTAGAGAATTTAATCTAGTGTGACCTATTCTTCATGCGGGGAAAAAGTGTAGAAATTAAAAAAAAAATACATTCACATTTAAAATCTAAGAAATGTCATGAAAAATAAGACCAAGGAGAGACAGTTTTGTCCAAGTCAAGATGTTAGCTTAAAGTAAACAAGAAATAAGCTAGAACAATGCAAATACAGTGGCCCAGTCATTCTCCTTATTAGGCCTTTTCTTGTGTTCTGTCTCCTTATGGGTATTATTTTATTTTTGGACTCCTCACATGGGAAGATCTATCTCCACTACCTCTTCTCTCCCATCAAATTAACCATCCTATATTAATGTGGCTTTTCCCTTATTATTTACTGCCTACATGGTAATTAACAGTTCTTTATAAAGTTCCTGGTGGTATAGAATAGATATTAAGCCTTTATATTAATTGGAATATGGAATTCTCAGTCAAAAAAGACATGGAAAGTTGTCCAGAGAATTGGGGTAGAGAGTAGGGCATTAAGTGCCTTATCCAGAATCATAAAAAGGACTAGAAACTGTGGCTTCCTGTCTTCTAGGCTGAAACCAGTTGGTCATGTCATTTTTCTTTGTACAGCAATTGAAAAACAAAATATATGTTACTTTTGTCTCTCCAACTAAATTAAATAAATCCTTGAAAGCAAATATTGTGTTTTATACCTCTTTGGAGCCCCTACAATTCTTGGCATAGTATTGGAGACATAGCAAATTCTAGAGACATAGAAAATATGATATATATTGATCAAGACAGTGATCAATACATGTTAAGGGTCAAGAAATGGAATCACTATATATATATATATATATATGGTACATCTTTATTATTATTTGTCCTTGCCCTGGAATCCTAGCCCATTTTCAAATTTATTTTTTGCCTGTCATTAAGGAGTTCACTAAGCTATACAGCCTAGTGCTAGATGGATGGCAAACGTAGGCTATCTCCCTCATTAACCAGAGAGACAGTGAAGTGGTATTACGGAGGATTATTTGATAATTATGCATGAATAGATTGGTTCAAAGCAGCTCTGGGGAATTTGGATATTGGGGAATATATTGCTGTAGAAAGCTGTTTATTATCAGTTTCCAATTACTTATCATATTGTCTGTAGTGGAATTCTAGCCACTATTCAAGAGACCCAGAAGCCATCAATTATAATGCAGTGCTTTATTAAAAAAAAAGCAAGAGAGAAAAATCTGGGGGAAAATGCCTCTTACCTGGTCCAGATTCAGTTGGAACACAACACATACTCTGGTCAGGGTTTAGTTAGAGGTTCTAATCTGCATATAAACTCAGAATGCAGATTTGAGGTAAATGGGTTAAGGTTTCCAGAAACTGCAAACTTAAGAGCATTTTTTGCAGTACCAACTTAAAAGAAACATCTTAAAACATTTCATATAGTAAAAACACTGGTTGTTTCTGCTGCCCTCAGACCAAGGAGGATTAGAGGGCCCCTGTATTCTGAATGGGTTGAGGCAATGCACTGATTTAACCGGGGTCCTAGGTGGATTCATTTTGCAGATATTGAGATGTAACAACAAATAACAGTGCTAACTAGACATGCCCCATCTTCAGAGGTCTTCATCCAAGATGAATCTTGCTTAGAGCAACATGACTCTCTCTGCCTCAAGTTGTATGCAGAAATTTTGGATATGTGTTTTTCTAAAAAGAAATCTTTGCAAGTCAAATTTCAACCCCTACTTAGTTAAAGCTAGCACTTTGATAAATCCTAATCTTCAACTATTGATCGATCTATTCAGTTGTTTGGGAAATGGAAATTTCCATTTTACAATTTACTTTATGTGCTGATTTTAGGAATTTGTCACAAAGGAGAAAGCCAGGGAAAAATATTTTTAACTGTCCTCATGTCTTAAAAACGACACATTGTCTGACTTTACATACAAGCAAAGGCTTTCATTGACCTATGCCATAACGTTTTTCACTCAGGGATCATCAAAATTCAGTCTGCCTTATTTGAGTCAGCAGGGTCCTATCTCAGATTCAGACTGAGATTGCCTCTCCCAGCTTCTCCCAAGGACTTTCCTTTATGCTCTGAGTACCTCATCACCATCCTTTCTTTTTGGTAATAGATCAATCACCAGGCAGCCATAGCTGGATTTCAAGTTTACAATAATCTCAGTTGAGATCCCAAAAGCCTTTTTGCCGTAAATGATAAATCTTGCCCATTACAGCTCAGAGCAGTCCAACTTCTCAGTAATCTAAATTCACTATTTTAGAATTACATAACCAAAACAGTTTTTTTTTGTCTTACCTGTTTACTCAGTACTGGCTTCTCAGAGTCTTACAAGTTTACAAATAAACTATTTACTCTTTAACTTTTTAGGACTCTCTTGCCTTTACCACAGATCTAATTAGAAATATTGTACATTTATCCACTTCTCTGAGAACACTCAGGGTTATGTAAATTGTCCCTTCTTCTTGGTAAGAGAGGGAGATAAAACAGTTAATTGCTTAAACTTTCTAGTCTCTAAAACATCCACTCTACCAGGTATCCTGTTACCTACTATTGATAACTCAAAAAAAGTCAGATTATCAATCTTAACAATACATTATCCATACACAAAATATACCTAATATATTTTGCATATGGTCTTCTCCAATTTACTTCTAACATTTTGTTTGCAGTATAAATCATAAATGATTTGTGATTCAACACAATAATATTATAACAAATTGCATCTAAACATATTTTTATTTGACTATAATCATTGTTGCCCAGAGTACACATTTTGGCAACAATCAAGATATTACAATTTAGTCACAAATTCTGAAATTCTTTTAATAACATTCCAAACTATTAGTGTAATGGGGAACTATCCTAGAGGGATGTTAGATGTTAAAACCCACCTAGGAACTCCCCAAGGTCAGTTAAGCACAAAACCTTTGGCTTGTGGAAACAAAGTTTATTTTAATAAAGGGAAACTGATAGGTGGGACCCTAACACTCTTCAAACTACCTCCACCCAACTTCTAAGTCCCCTGCTTAAGGGGAGCTTTCTGTTTCTTCTCTGGGCCCTGCCTACAGCTACCTGTGCTACCTAAAACCCTTTCCTGCGCTATCTGAATTATCCTAATCTTCCCACTAATGATTAATAAAGAAATGGAAATATCCGGGGTTTGACTGCTGCACTAAGTAACCCAAAGTTACAGATGGAAAGCTCTGAAATACCTTAGCCCAAGAGGAATTCTGGCAGATGATCTTTGGACTCGGAGAAATTGATTTTCTCCAAATAAATTCTCTACCTAGATGTCAAAGATTTCTCCACAAATCCTTGACTATGCAGGGAGAATCACTTAAAGCAAAACCCCTCCTTCAGATTGATGGCAATTAAGGAAGAGAGACAAAACCTACTTCCAGCTCAGAAGAAATCCAAGAAGGAAGTAAGTTTCATTTATTTTTAGTCCAGACTCCCACAATTCCTTTTTCTACCCAGAATCCTCTCCCAGAGCTTATCTCAAAATTCCCTTATTTCAACTAACCCTAGAAAACCAGTCTTATCCCTAACTATATTCCTACATTAATACATGTTCCATTTAAAATTTAAAATTTAAAATTTCTCATTCCCAATGTTCATTACATTTTCACTTGGTTCTCAATTCAGCAACATATATATGAAAATAATATTTCCACATTTTTATTTGTAAACCCAACAAATTATATTTTAGAGAATCTTCTTAAAAGTATACATTAGACTACATTAAATCCTCATTTTTCATTAAACAGCCTGTATCCCCAAATTCAGCTTACTCAAAAAATAAACTTTTTAGGCATGTTGAAACATTCATATCTCTAACCATTGTTCATTTTAAATCTCAATGGAAACATACAGCTTTCTCACTACTAAAACAGAATATAGAACCCTTTTGGAATCTTATTAACTGATAAACAATTTGCAACAATGAGTCTGTTTAACATTCACTTAGTACCACATGTACAATACAGAATCATTTGTGATTATCCAAAATCACATACATCAACCTTAAAATTAACACCTTCTAATTGTGGGATCAAAAAATGCCCTTCTCTTGTATTTTCTTTCTCTGTTGGCCATCAGAGTGAAGAAGGAGGAAGACTGTTGAACAAATCTTTTCCAGCCTTTGTCTTCTAGAAAGAGCAAAGAGTAAAACACAAAATTCATTCTCAGTTAGTTAAATTATCTTAAAGTTTAAGAAACTCAAAATCCACAAAGAAGTGTATTTTTTGAGTTCCCTAAACATGTTTTCTGGTCTGTCCACTCCACTTTTCCAGAATAATGGAGTAGAGAGAGAAAGAGGAAGAGGACCACATCCATTAGGAGTTTTCTTCCCCAAAAACCCTCCCCAATGCTCACATACAATACATGACACACATGACAGACTTACAAAAGACATACAACACATAGTTAATAGAATGTTTTCTTGGGCATCTCTTACATTCTCTTTGCCTCTCCACAAAGGGGGCTGGATATGTTTCATCTTCTAAAGTTCTTGCATTAAACAACCCTCTGGTGATAAAAAATGAGTCTCAGCACTTAAATAATTCTTTTTGTTTGTTTGTTTGAAAACATCTCTAAATCTCAGCTTGAGAGTCATTCTCTACAAACTGTCTCACTTAAAAGACTTTCTTCTTCTAGGGCCTAAGGGACAACACCAAGAAAGGTAAATCATCTATTAGGAGAACAGTCTTCACTCCCTGATTCCCCAGCTTCTTCAATAGCATGGTGGACTCTAGGTGAGAGTCTTCAAAGAACAGATTTTTATTACTTCAGTCCCCAATGAAAGAGAAAATCTTCTGCTCTCTCTGTCCAGGACAATCTCTCTCTCTCTTAAAAGACTTTTCTTCTGAACAACTGAGGGGAATATTATCATAACCAGTTCCCTGTCCTAGTGGAACTTTCCTCTGAGCATTGCTTCACCACTCCACCTACGAGTAATTTTTTCTGATCTTCTACAAACTGTTCAAACTCCCCACTAAGGGGTTTGTAAGAATTGAGAGGAGGGACTATAATCTACCCAAATGAGATTGAAATTGAATGTGGTACTGGTACTGAGGAAATAGGAACAGAAGGAGGTGGCACTTGGGGAGAAGGAGAAGGAATCAGAGAAGGGGAAGGGGGGACTTCAGGCAGGTCCCAGGACCTCTCCTCCTCTTGCCCCAATTCTGAATCTTTCTCCTCTTCTCCCTTTCCTGCCTCTGCTACTGTTGCTGTTTCTGTTTTTTCCCTTCCTCCATCTCACATAGCCATTAGGCTGCATAAGCTAGCTCCTCATCCTTCCTAATTTTTCTCCTACAGATAGTCAAATATAATTTGTCAGAGACCACACTGTCAGAAGCTTCAAAATGGGGCTATAAGATCTTATTCTCTTTATCAACTTCTATTCTTGCCCAGAGTAAACAATATTTCATATGAATTTTTCGATCAAAACAGGAAGACTTATTCCAGGTTTATTTTATTCCCATTTTATTTCCAATGGGCTATGCCTAGGGATTCAAGCTGACCTCCTACTCTGCCCAACCCCATCTATTATGACCTACAGCTTTCTCTCCTTTATTGCAGATTGTTTCTGTCCCATGGTCTCTTCTCTAGGATTTTAATCTCTGGTCTTCAATTGCCAACAAAAGCTAGAACGTCTATCCAATCTCCAAATAATCTGAGTGTCTCCAGCCCAGCAGTAGCAGCTCAATCCAGATATCTGCCAGGCTAGCTGTCCCTGATTCACTCATTCTCAGTCTCTAGTCATGAGATTTCTTATCACCCAGTCCCTAGTTTGCTCACTCTCAGACTCACCAGTGCAGACTCAGGCAACCTATGTCTTGTCTGAGATATGTTGTAGACGAGAATATCTAGTCACTCAAATCTTAAACTCACCAGCCAAGTCTATCTTCAACTAGTCAGGGCTCCACTCCATAAACTGCCTCAGAATGTGGCAATTACTGGGTTATTTCTATGAGTTGGTCAACCCAAATTCCCAAAAAATTCCATAAATAAGATGTTCCTCTTGCTTAAACCAATGGCTCCTGGACCCCTGACAAGCTGGCTGCAGCCTATCTCAGCCCTCCCATTCTATAAATGAAGGAAGCTGAATAAAAATGATCTCAAGCTGCTTACCAGCCTCCCTAAGTCTGATGCTTAGACTTTATTCATTTGTAATTCTTCAATACATCCCATTTTCTAGTTAACAATTCTCATTTCCTTTCCCTGCTTGTCCCTTCTTAAGCCCTGCCAATTTTAGAGGAGGATACCTCTCTCACCAGGGTCCTTACTGAGGCTCACAAAACGCTGTTCTTCTTGGCTGGTCACTGCTCCCTACCCCACATCAGCTTTCTCATGAGAGACCCAGTCTACTCAAGTGAACAAATAATTTATTCAGATAGTCAGACTGCGGTACCCTCTATTATTCTTGATTGCCATCAGGGAACTAACTGTGTACAGTGAAGTCTAAACTATTCAAGAGACCTAGAAGCCATCAATTGCAATACAGTTGTTGATTTAGAAAGAGAGAAAAAAAACCCTTGGGCAAAAAATTGTGATATCATCTTATATCCCTTCTTCCTCAAAAGTCTAATTTCTCCTGAAAATATACTTTTTTTAGTCATTATAAAGCTGAAGATATTTCTTCCATTGTATTTGAGTAATTCTTGGGGAACATGGCAGGGGGCCAACTAGAGGTAACTCTGGATAGCCTAGAAAAAAAAAAGAGAAAGGAAGAGGCCTTTATCCCTCCTACAATGCTCATAGAAAAGGTTTTTTGTTATATTTCAGGCACAAGCGAATAAATAAAACTCAATGTTGCTGTTCTTGTTTTAAAGAGCAATATATACATTTAAGTGTACTGTGAGTATTTACACTAGAGGCTAGGTTAATGTTTCATGAGTTGTTGATTATGTAGCAAAATCAAGGGATAATAAAAAGTTCATGCCTTCACAATACTTGAATCTGTAAAATGTTAAAAGATCTAAAGAAAAAGCATTCTATATATTGGGTGGATCCTATATGGAAAAAAATTAAAGAAGGACATGGGCTGGAAACACACAGAATGAGTTAGAAACAAATGGGAAACTGCAAATAAATTTAGATTTGGAAACTCAGAGGCCTTCTAGTCCAACTCTCATTTAAAGGAGAAACTGAGTCCCATTAAGGCTAAGTGGCTTGTCCAATGTTAAAAAGGTGGCAAACATCTTGCATTTGCATTGATGGAGGAAACTATGAGGACAAGAAGCATCAAAGTTGTGTTAATTGGGCCAGTCCTCCTGTGGGTCCTTTCCTGATTCTCTTTAACTGCCTAGCCATCAAGGCAACCAACTACCAACTGATCTGATAAGGATTTACAAAACATCTTTTAAAGGTCAGAGTAAATATTCTCTCCCTTGTTCTTCCAAAAATGTTTTGTTAACCATTTAAAACTTGAAAGCAATGAATAGATTTTATGTTGGACCTCTTTCATTTCAAACTCTTTTGGAATTTAGATGAATATGGCCTAGCAACTAAGTATTTTCTCTCAAAGTGATTTTATTTTAGAAAATTCAGTAAGTCTTTTTAGAATAAGGAAAAGGTATTTGGAGACACTCCATTTAAAAGGCATAGTTTAGTAATACATTGATTGAAGTAGGATAATCTCAAACTTTCTCTCTCTACATATGTGTGCATAGTTACATATATGTGTATGTATGTGCATGCATGTATGTATGTATAGTGAAATAATCTCTGATCAATAGAAGTATCCCACATATAACAAGGCCTATAAATGATGCTTTCATTGGAATATCTAGTTCCAGTTGACATCTCAATTAGAACGTTTAAGATATTCTACTCTCGATCTACTTTCTTTATAGTAACCAACCACAGTATTAATACACTTTGAAAGTCTTGTTAAAAAGCTTTAGCTAAGGAAAATAAACCTAGAGGGGAGAAGAACAGCTTTCCCCAGATTTCCCATAAGTAGAAAGCTTCTGATCCAGAGAGAAATAATAGGAGTTTTACATTTTACTTGATGCAAACAATTCCCTTTTAAACTCTCTGTCGGTACCTGTTAGGAACAAAAGAGGAATAAAATTAATTGTCAAGCTTAGTTGCTGTAGTAACACATAGGAAAAAGGAACAGAAACAAAAATAATTTTAGGATCATAGTATAATAGACTTCAAACAGGAGGAGACATTTTTAAAGTAATTGAGCCCCTTGCAGTAAGTTCAAAACTGTTCTCCTTTTACATTGCTCTACTTAATTAGATTCATGTAAAAACTGGATTAGACCCCACCACCCCCGACAACCTCGAACCTCAACATTGACTCACACCTTCCGCACCACAATGAACATTAGGCTCATCTGCAGGGAATAAGTCATTTTGCTGCGAGGACCTCAGATGCATCTTACTTGGCATCGGGGCTCTATTTGACAGTTATTTAGGGCACCTTCCCTTTGGCTGCCACCCATTTGCTGTGATGCCCCTTCAGCCATGTTTGCTTAGGTCTTGATAATCAAACCAACCTTCTCTTTTTATTTCCGAGAAATTTGTGACAACCTACTGCTTTTTAGACTCACTCAGAAATCCCTGTGAAATCCCATTCCCTGATGAAAGTTTCACATAAATGTCAGCCATATCCCTTTCTTGTCCCCATTCCACTCTATACTATCCTTTTGTTGTACATTCTAGAAAAACTTATTAATGGAATTATTCTTCATATTATTAGAATTGTTCTCTCCCTCAAACTACAAAAACAAATATCTTTAAGAATAAATTCCTATATATACATATTCATATATGTCTATATTTGTGTGTGTGTGTGTGTGTGTGTAAAAGAGAGAGAGAGAGCTGGAGAAAGAAATGGCAAGCCACTCCAGGATCTTGCCATGAAAACCCCAAATAAGATCGTGAAGAGTCGGATGCATCTGAAACAAATGAATACTATCAAAGAGGCATTTATTAAATGATTGCCAAATTGATTTTGGCTCATGAACTCTGAGTCAGATGCTCTTCTCAATCACTCTTCCCGTTACACAGCTTCTGCTCAATACTTTCCAGGTGTTCTCTGATCTTTTAGGATTCCACTTTGCCTAGCAGTGATTGTGTCTATATATAGTTCTTTGTAGATCCCAATATGAACTCCATATGTAGATGAAGAACTCAATATAAAGGCATAGCAAATACAATAGTGGATAGAGTGCTGGACATCAAGTAAAAAGAAATGTTTTCAAATCCCACGTCTGATATTTCAAAGAAACTACCTCCTAGATTTGTGAGTCTAAAATGAGATAATATTCAGAAAGTACACTGCAAATCTTAAAGGACCATAGAGAATAGCTATTTTATTGCAAGGAGGATGGCAATCATGATTCTTTTCATCCAAAGCCATTGAGTCTCTCTATGAGACTCAATTTACTTATCTATAAAATGGGATAAGAATATCTATGTCTTTGGGTTGTAGACATGAAAAAGGAATGTATGTAAAGTTCTTTGAAAACCTGAAAACTATATATGAATTTCAGTTATTTCTGTCTCTTAGAAATATGAGTATATGAACTTGAAAGAAATTATCTTTAAATTTTAGACTAGAGGTTTAGGGAGCTCCCAGGAAGTAAAAGGAGTTGATTCTTTCACAGCATCACTGAATTTTTGTTTGCTTCTTGTTGCCTTAGGTCCATTAACTATCCAATTATCCCTGCTTGGCTTAGTCCAGCTCTGATATATTCTAATGAGACTAAGATCTCTGTAAAAGTCCCATTTTAAATTTTTATAGTCAAAATCTTGGCTGCCCAGGAACTTGTCTTTCATTTATATCATTGTTTCTCTGAGCTTAACTCTCATTTCCCTTGAAGTTGTATTTTCCTAGAACCATTAACAATATTCCATCCCCACTGCCCCGGCTTTATGACCCTTGATTAAAATATATAAAGTCAGTCAAAGAAATTAATGAAGCTCTTTTCTTTGGTCTGAAGGCTTTGGACCAGACAGGTTTTAGATGCAGCTTTCCTGAACACAGGCTCTCTAGAGTTCCCAGCTTGCAATGTGGGTATTTTGTTGTTTGGGATTTTCTGGCTGCTGAAGACAGTGGTGTTTTTTTTTTCTTTCTGTGAAACCAGTTGTTTCAGTAGTGTGATTAACTTGACAGTGGTGGTGTTACCGTATTGGGGATAGGTAGCACATTATTTTTAGTTATTTCATGGATAATAACTCATATTTATACAGTTCTTTAAGGTTTATAGGCCATATTCCTCACAAAAAGCCTGTGGGGAAAAATTTTATCACTAGGGCCTGATGGGTGGGAATGACAAATTCCCTGGTAGTGGTCGTACTGTTGGGATCTGCACTGCATACTTCTATTGAGCTGGAATCAATTGCCATATTTTATATAACTACAACTTAAAATGGTGTGAATTGTAATAAACACTACCATTTTAGGGTATCTATTAATTGCAATAATCAGTATTTCACTATGTACTATTATCATGACTAGAAAAATGAGCCCCCAACAGGTGAAAATGCTATTCTCAGGGTCACATGAACTAATGGGCAAATCCTGCATTGCCGCCCCATTACCCTGACTCCAAATGTTGTGCTCTTTCCACCCTTCCAAGTAGCTTTTAAGTTACTATATATTCTACACTGTTAGATTTTAAAGCATATATTTTAAATCTTTTCCATTCAGAGCCATTTAATGGCATAACTTAGCAAAATAATACTTTAAATATTTGAATCTATGAACTTACTAATTAATGTGGGTATTCTTTCCAACACTGCAGATTCAATCCAGCCAAACCTTCTTATCCAATGCAAGTCAAGCAACATTTTTAAAGCACCTACCATATGGCAGGAATTAAATAATAATTCTAACTCTAAATTGTTTATATCATCAAACATAAATCTGTCTCTCCAACAAATCCATTATCCATAATTCTTTCTTTTGGATAAGCAGAACAAATTCAATATCCTTTACATGGGATACATGAAGATAGCTATCATTTCTCCCATATCTTCTTCTTTCCAAACTAAATATTCTTAATTACTTCAACCAATTTTAAGATAGCATGATCTCAAAATTATTGACTATTTTTGCTATCCTTTAGAAAAGCATCTCCTCTCTAGCTTATCCATAACCTTTCTAAAATTTAATACCCAGAACTATACTTAATATTCTAGATAAGGTTTGACCATGGCATAATATAGCAAGAATACCCTGTTCTAGACACTATGTCTCTCCTAAGACAACTACATATTTTATTAGTTTTACTGGCTTTTGGTTAATACTGTTGATTTTTGCTCTATGATTCTTTGGTGTGATTTATTTTCAACCTGTTTTTACCATTATTCCTAGAGTTACCAAGCACTATAAATATTAATTTGGACTGATAAAATTTATCCATTTTTTAGAATTTCTCAACCCCTAACTCCTCATTAACAGATCCTCTCAATTAATTTGATTTCTTCAATGTAGCCATTTTTATCATAATGGAATTACAAGACATTCCAATGAAATATTATTGCTTTTCTTTGAATGATGTCCTTCTATCTGTTCTCTTTCCATATCTCTCTTTATTCTTCTCCCTTCTCTTCAATCAATTCCATGTGACTGATCATCTACATGCAGATGATTCTCAAATCTCCATATTCAACCCTATTTCTATTAAGATCTATTCCTATATCAATAAAGGAATTTGCCTTATTGATGACATTCTCCTTAAATCCAAAACAAAGATTCTTGTCTGTCTCCATAAATCTATTATTTTCCATAAATTCTATATTTGAATTAAGAGTACCACATTCCAAGACACAGATTCACAGTCTACAAACCGAGCTCTACTTTTCACCTCATTTTACTTTGCCTTGTTCATCCAGTTGACAAGTTTTCTACTTATGTCTCTGCAACATATCTCATATATTTTCCCTTCTCTCAACTCAAGTAACACTATGTTATTTCTGGTTCTCCTTGTTTCTTAAATGAACTAGAGCTTTAGACTTGGGATTGGTAATTCTCTTCCCTCTCCAATATAGCCTCTACTTAGAGGCCAAATGTATAGTCATATACAAAGTTAGTGGCAGAGCCTATATTCAAATTCAAGTTTTCCTACTTAAAATCTAGTGGGAATTCCCCCGCTTCACTTTAGTACCACTATCTCCTAAATGAGTGTGAAAATCTATATTTACTTCATGAAGACATTTATCTTCTTTAACCTAACACATGATAAACACATGATAAAAGGAAAAGATCTAGAAATTTTCCTGATTTCACTGAACTATGATACAGATAAATTGCAACAATTTATAATCTAATAGGAAACCTTTAGGAAGTTGCTTGAGGTATGTAAAACCCAAGGACTTAGAGCTAGTATAAGAGAGAGTATTTGAATCTAAGTCTTCCATATTCCTGGCCCAAGCACTGTACTAACATACCATGCCATTTCTAACAACTGACAATTATTAATAGGACTCAAATTAGCAGGTTTTCTAATGGTCATTTACTTTTTAAATCATTAGCCTAATTTTTGTCATTAGATTTAACATATGCTTATAGCTTCTGTTTTTAATGTAATTGCTAGGCAGAGACAGAGTAAATAAATATTCTGAATTGTCACCCTGTATGAACTCAGTTTTCAGAGAAATTATTCAATATGAAAGCATCAGTATAAATGATAAAGGAGAATTGTTTCTCACAATAATAATGCTAAAAAGAGATGATTAGACAGAAATGAAAATCCTTATCTTTATCTCCTTTTAGCTGAATGAAACACAGTAGACTTGACAGCAGTAGAATGTATTTAAGGTTAAATGATAGATTGTCGATATTTAAATATGTAGTCACTTTTAACTGAAATAGTGTATATGAATAAGATTTTCAGCAATAAAATAACCCATTTCAATTACACATCTACAACATAATGTAGTGATTAATATAATTCATTCTCTCCAATCTTACTGCTTCAGTTATTTTACTTTATCTACAATTTTAAACTATTCAAACTGTAGCAAAAAAGGAATACATTCAATAAATCATTTGATTGACCTTTTCTAATTTAGCTTATGCTATACTCAATAAGCAAAGACATAATTATATTGCTACCTTATTAACTAAAGACTAAATTAAACTAAACTAAGATAATCATCATAAGTAATACAAAAAAGTATAGAACTGGGCAGAAATATCATATAAAGGATATAACATTGATCACCATATATTTCTTCAACAACTCCAATATCCCATTTCAACGCCTATAAAGTATACTCACATCTTGAGTTGCAACTCTTTGGTGTTTCATTGTCTTGACTAGTACTTTATCCTTGAAGTTGTTCCTGTGAGGTCTCTGTTGTAGATTTAATTTGGACAGTCAAGATGGCAGCTAACTGAAAATCTTTCTGAGTGGCAGCTGAAACAGTCAGCAGAAGGAAATATGGCAGCTGCATATTTATTGAAGTCCCACCTTAAATATGGACAGAGAAAGGAAGCATGTTGAATGCTGGATAAAATATAGGACATTATTTCTAGTATGTAATGAGGCATTTGAAACTGGGAAGATTAAATCTAATTTCACAAGTACAGTTTCAAGCTGGCTATATAAATATTGAGGGTAGGAATGAACTGAATGCCCAGAGTTGAGATTACTTTTGTCAATAGCCTCAGGCTAAGTGCTTAGGAAATCTAGGCCCTACAGGACTTGATAGCAATAATTAAGCACTAATTGCTCAAGAAAGGAATTTGTGGGGATGTGGAAAATATGTTGGTTGGGGAAGATTGATTTAAAGGCCATTTTTTTTTTACTTGAAGACAGGAGCAACTTGAATTCATATCTTGCATATACCATGTTTAACTATTTGACCATGGTTAAGTCATTTACATTCTCTAAGCTTCAATCATTCAGTTTCTTCATTTGTAAAATGGGGATTGAATCATATTTGAAATGCTTGCTTCACAGGGATGTTGTGAAGATAAAATTTAGAAAATATTTGTAAAGCATTTCATATACCTTAAAGTACTTTCTAAATGTCAAGTACTATTACAAAGATGATGAAGATCTGTATTGCTTTACATTCCTCAAACCAGTGAAGGGGAAGGAAATCAAGAAGAGTGCAAAAGTACATTCCCTTTTGGGCTTCAACCCCTGACAGAGAGAAAAATGATAAGGGCTTATAAACTGCCACCTCATGCCTTTAGTCTGGTTTGATAATATGTTTCTAGTAAGATTCTTGCTTTTCAGAATTAATGTTTAGGGTATTTGCCACTGCATCTGCCTCTGTCTTCTCTGAGAAGTGGATGAACTTTGATTGCCATTGGTAGAAATATACAAAGTAGCCAAAACTGCAGTGGGATAGAGGTTCAGTAAGACTAAAAATACCAAGGTCAGAGAAAGATAGTAAGACAGCATGTCAGCAGGAAACTTTTTGCTCAGAATGTCATTGACTCCTTTCACTCTGCTGCATGAATAATGAGCTATTTATATCAAATATATCAATTTTCTTTGTAATTACCAGGCAACTAAGATTGAGAATAGCACTAGCCAAGGAAGTCTCTGTCTATGCCATTCCCTATAGTTAATATTGTGAAGGGTTAAATTTGGGAAGTTTGAACAAAGTTCAGGAGAGCAGTTTGCTAAACACAAAACACTTAGTTTATTTATAGGAAAGTATAGTTAGGAAATAGAAAGCAGGAAAGGGAGAGTAATCTTATAATGGCTTACAAATATGCTTAAGACCCCTATCCTAACTAAAATTTTCTAAAAAACCCTAAATCTATCTGCCTTCCAATGCAGTTTCTTTTGCCACGGCCAAGCCAAGGCCTAAGCTTCTCTATACTGAGTATCTAATAATTTACCCAACTATCTAACTACCTGTCTAAGCTAATCACAAATCAATAAGGATGTTAAGGCCTTAAAATCATTTTCTCTATCTCCAACTGGCAGTTAGAAAAACTGCCAGACCAAGAGAGAGCAAGGCACACACTCTTCTCTCCAGGGGACCCAGAGACAAAAACCCCTTTCAATTGCCTGCAACTCATTTATAAATCTTCAATTACACCCTCCTAAATGTCATCAACTGACAGCCTGAACAGCAGGAGGGGCTCTTACTCAGAAATATTTTTGCTCCCTTGCCTCTTAAACAGACAGAGGGAGATGTTTAGAAAAACTCTCTTTAATGTATAAAACTCTCTTTAACATATGATTCTCTATAATAATACCTAGGTCCAGAATTGCTGATTTCTTAACTAATTAATAGTTGAAGTGAATGAATGAATAAAATATCATATGCAAATTACAAACTGTTTTGTTGTCTAATCTCCTTTGTTTGTTTAAAGAGGAACAGCCTTGAAAGCCAAACAAATTGAGTAATACCTTTCCTAGAACTAGGAATGATTGATAGACTATGTAGTATTAGCCTATATCTGAGAGAGATTGTGGGTATGAACCTGAATAGCAAATTGTTTTTATTGCTTTTTATTGTCCCAATGCCAAAAGTAAAAGATGGTAGATGGTGTCCAAGTATAATTATTCATTCCTCTGGAGAAATCAATCAATTATACCAAGGTCATGTGATTATTAATGAAATATAGAAAGTCAGAGGAAGTGAAGTTTTACTAGCATTATGGTGGGGCTGGGGCCTTTTTTCTTATTGTATAAAACAACATTAATTATACCACAAAATCCCTCAGCACTATTCACCAAGAGGGAGGCAGTGAGTATTAAAAATTGTTGACTCTCTGAGAACTGTAGAGTTGTAAGTCTTAGAAGTTACTTAGCATGGTGACTCGGAGAAAGCATGGGACTTATTCAACTTCTTTTTCTACCTGGTGACTAAAATCAGATTATTGACTCACAACACCACTTTAAGGTTTGACTATGCTAGTTATTCCTTCCTCTTAAGAAGTGAAGACATTATGGCTTCTCCTTTTATAATTTAGAGGACTAATGGATGTATTCCCTTTCCAAGGGAGAAGTAGATTTTGAATATCATTATTTAAGCCTTAGTGACAGAAAGTGGTCTTTTCACTTCACTTCATTAAAGATTCCTTTTCCTAAGCCATATTATTCCATATGAAATTCTTTTCAGGAATAATTTTTCATTCCCCATCCCCCACCTTTCCCATTTCATATAACCCAAAGATAACTCAGGGTTAGGATGGCTAAATAGGTCAGTGGTCTATTGTTTTATGGAAATGGAGGAATTATACTATGAATAATCCACAAATGAGGAGACTAAGAATCTTCCTGAGGGTAAGTACAAGTGTCAGAAGATAGAGTAGGACATAAAAGTCTTGTCAACGGATTGGATTTAGAGCATGAGAATGAAGAGTTGAGGATGATTGTGAGAAATTACACAGTAATTAATATTGTCATTCTGTTGATGTGAATGAAGGTAACAAACAGCAGACAAACAAATTTCCATTTTCACAGCAATGAATGAAGTGGTCTAAAAACAAATTATGAACTCTCCCTGTCATTGCTGTCTCAGATAGTAAATCATTAATCTGTGGAAGGCCAGAAGATTTGGGAGGAGGAGCAGGCAGGGTCAGGGTACAGGATAATTGTTTGAGCCTCTGTGTAAAGGACTCTAAGGTACCAAGAAGCAGTTGTCTTCTTTGGTTCATAACATGGGCCTGTGTTTTACCTGACCAGAAAGCTGCAATATTATCAACTCTCACCGTGATCCAGCTGAAGTCCAGAAGCCAGAATTCTAGATGTAGTAACATCTGAGTCAAAAAGTCAGAAAAAAATTTTTCTCTACATAGTATTAGTGTGGCATGGTAGTATTAGACTAAGTTGGAAGACAGTGGATTAAGAAGGCTGGTTCTTTTAGTGATCCTGTTATAGAATAGATGATCATGTGCAAGACCTCATCTAACATTGGATTTGGACTTTCTATGACACCTTCCTCTATTGTTTTATGGTTAATTCAGTGCTGAGAAATTACAATGGTTGCCAATGGAGGCTCCATTTTTCTTTGTGAATGAGATTAATCTGACATATACTCAATATCCAGGGAAAATTAGCTCTTAATGAAATTATCCCTCGTGAAGGATAGCAATGCAATTCAGGTAGAGAATACAACCATCAATCAGAATTTCTCTTAAAGAAGCCACTATACAGGGGGCATTGGTATCAGAGAAAAGCTGAAGAATGGGATTCAATAGACACATTATCAACAAACCAGCTCTAGATACCAGAGAGCAGTGAAATGGTATATATATATATGTGTGTGTGTGTGTGTGTGTGTGTGTGTGTGTATGTGTGTGTGTATTTATATATATATATATATATATATATATTTATATTTATATACACATATATGTAAATTTAGAAACTTGGAATTTAATCAACCAAGTTGTCAAAAATTCAGAAGGATTCAAATAGATTATTTGAACTGTTCATATGATCATGCCTTAACTCAGTTTTATAGGTCAGTTTGCCATGACCCTTTTATGATAGCAAGATGTAATACCCATGTGCTCTTGTGTAGCATTAACAAGTGAATTGGGATTGAAACCTTTTTCTATCTTCCTATATTTTGGTCCCAACCCACTCTACTTCAATTCAGAGTAAATCCTGTCATCTGATTCCTTTGCCCTGGTTTACAAGCTTCTGAATAACATTGGAGAAAATTGTAAAAAATCAAGCTTTTCACTGAGTAGAAATTTATAGGATATAATCTTCACTGCTGCTCTGTAATTCTTCTATTTTACTCATCAACTTCCTAACTCATTCTCCACAATTACATTTCCAAATCTTTTCCTCTTTCCTCAATCCCACACACTTAACTGAGAAGATTTACCCTATTACTTCACTGGAAAGATTGATGCCATTTGACAGAATCGCTTACAATTTCCCTCCTCCACTTCTCAAAACTTTTCAATATCGTCACTCATTTTCTTTTCCTTAGCTCTTGTCAAAAAGGAAAAATGTGTCTCTATTCTCCACTAAAATTAATGACAAAGTATATACTGGGTCTCATTCATTCCTATCTTCTCCCAGACACTGCTCCAAAAACCAACCTCTTTTCCTCATATCTACTTAATCTCTCCCCTATATTTACAAATATGCTTGTTGTTTAGTACTTTTTCAGTTCTTTTTGACTGCTCATGTTCCTATTTGGGGTTTCCTTGGCAAAAGTACTAGAGGGGTTTGCCATTTACTTCTCCAGCTCATTTTATAGATGAGGAAAATAAGGGAAACAGGATCTTGCCCAGGGTCTCCTAGCTAATGTCTGAGGCCAGATTCGAACTCTGTTTAGGCATTCTCTACACTGAGCCACCTATCTGCCCCTACAAAAATCTTTAGTTCCTTTTGAATCCTAAAAAATAAAAATGTAAGTCTTTAGCCTTTCATTTTATCCAATTAGTGTTCCATTTCCCAAGTTCCTCACTATCTCTCATTCTCCCCCTTCCCCATACCCAGTCTGTTGCTAAATCTTTACAGTTCCCTCTGAAATATCTCTTGCTTATAGCTCCTTTTTTCCTCTGACACTGCTACTACTCTGGTGCAGGACCTCACCACTTCATTGAACTATTGCAATTGATCTTCCTGTCTCTCTCCACTCTAGTTTAATTCCACCCAATTATATGTGACCTTCCTAAAAGTCCCCATTTTGGCTTTAACTCTCTTCACAACTGGATTCTTTCTTAGCTTTCCAGTCTCATACCTTCCTCTCTTCTACTTATTCTAAGATTCAATGACAATAACTTTCTTGCTTTTCCTCAAACAAATTCTCCATGTATTTTCACTGGCTGAATCCCATGTCTGAAATTCACTCCCATTCTTACCTCCACCTCCTGAATTCCATGAATTAATTCAAGTCTGCAAAATAAATTTTCTGATCTGCCTTATTGTTAGTGTCTCCCCCTAAGACTAGTTCCAATTTAATATTGAATATACAGTGGTAGCTTAGTACTCATCATTAATTTTGTTCCAGAGCCAGGTTGACTACCAAAAAATAGACTATCAAATGCATTTTTTTCCTTTAAGGAATACTATAAGTTGAATCTGTTCAAGATGCCCAGAAAAAACTAGATTTTATAAGGCATTAGGTGCATTAATGGAATTGTATTTTTCTAAATAATTATTAATAGCACATAGACATTAATGAAAAACAAAGAATAGGCAAAATAATTTTAATTTTAATTTACCTGTATTGAGAAGTTTCATAGCCTAATGGGATAGTGGGGAGGAGAAACGTTATTGTCTAGTAGAGGAGTCCCTTTCCATAATTCTGAAAGCAATTCTGAGCCCTGTTTGAGATTTGCCAGAAGTAAGCTTGGTTTTTTCTTTGTTTCAAAATTCCTCTAAAGTGGGAAATGGAATGGTCATTCAACACATTTAAAATTCTTTTTTTAAAGCTTTATTATTAGAATGATATTTTTCAGCAGTTTTACACTTCTACCAATTTTGCAGATATTTCTTTGATTAATGAAATAGGGATATTCTCATTTGCTTTTTTTTTTTCCTGAAGAAAATTTCTACCACTATCTGTATCTGCCCCCTTTGAAATTCCTATGGCTCCTCAGAATAGAGCTCTCTTTTAAGCTCCTGAACAAACAGGTGATCCATTGTTTTGGCTGGAGCAGACTTATGCTTCCAGAGATTGTGATGCCAAGAAGTTCAAGCAAACATGTTGAGTACCAATGGAATGTGAAATACCACAACAATTTTTTTCTCCTCAAAGTGCATTGAATATAATCTTTGCTGAGTTCTGAAACCTTCCAATACCAAGGTTTGGCTGTATCTTATTTGTATATAGCTATTAATACTTTGTTTATCCCATTAGATAGTGAGCTCCATGAGGGCAGGGTCTGCCTTAGGCATTTCTTTGTATACCTAGTACTTAGCACAGTGCCTGTCCCATATTAGGTTCTTAATAAATAAATCAATAATCATTTATTAAGTTCTTGCTATGTACCAGTCACCCTAAGAATACAAAAAAGAGGCAAAAGGTAGTCCTTAACCTCAAAGAGCCTACAATCTAGAGAAAATATGCCAATAAATATATGTGAAGCAAGCTTTGTACAGGTCAAATGGGGAAGAATTAACAAAAAGAAGATTCTAGAATTAAAAGGGGTGAATAAAGCTTTTCATAAAAGACAGAATTTTAGTTGAGACTTAGAAGAAATCAATGATGTCTATAGGCAGAATTGAGGAGGGATAGCAGGACAACCAGAGAAAATTCCCAGTCATGAAATGGAGTTATCTTGCTTCTGGGACAGCCAGGAGGGTAGTGTTTCTGGATTGATGAGCATATGGTTGAGGGTAAATTGTAAGAATGCTAGAAAGTTAGGAGCCAGCTAGGTTGCCAAGGGCTTTGAATGCCAAACTTGAGATTTGTTATTTGATTTTTATTTGATCCTGGAGGTACTAAGGAAGCACAAGAGTTCCAATATAGCAAAAGAGTTCTCAAACTTATTGGGGGGAACAGTCTACTCTATCACCTTACTTCCTTATTCTTAGAGCAGAGAGTTAGATTTCTTTCTTTGCTACTATACCATAAGTGTCCTTAAAAATATCATGAGAGACCTAATCATGAAATTCATTGTCTTTGCCTTTAGTCTTCATATTCCTTGACCTCCTTTTAGCATTTGGCATTAACATTTCTCTCATTTGGGATAGTCTTTCTCCCCTTGCCTTGTGAGTCAACTTTGTTCTCTCATTTTCTTCTTAGCTTTAAATCCACTCCTCTGTCTCCCTAATCCTTTAAAGATGCATTCTCTTATAGGTTTCTAGTATTTTATTTCCTTCTACCACAACATAACAGTTTCATTCACTCCCATGACGTTAATGCCTGTTTTAGCCTATGACTGTCCTCTCTTCAGCTTCCAGACCCATGTTTCTAAATAGGTAAGAGATATCTCCCTTTGATTGTTCTGACCCCCACCCCAAAACTCATTACATCTAAAACTAAACATTGTATTTCTCCTGTAAAGTCTTATTTAATGACACAAATAAGAAAACATTTATTAAGAACCTACTCTATGCCAGACATTTTGCTAGGTACAGGAGCTATGAAGACAAAAATAAAACAGTCCCTTGACCATCATGGGGCTTAACTTTTCTGGGAAGTGATTAGAGACACATGTATTTTAAGCATAATCAAGGTAAATGCAAAGTTATTTTGGAGGAAAGTCTCTAGTAGTTTAGGGAGGAAGATCTAGGAAAGACTGGGTATATAAAGTGATGCTTGAGCTTTGAAGGAAACTAGGGCTTCTAAAGAGTCTAGATGAGAAAGGATTCCATTCCAGTTATGGGCAATGGCCAGTGCAAAAGTGGGAGATGGGATATTGTGTGTGGGTAAAATCAAGGATGGAAGATCTGATTTAGATGGGTGAATGGGAGAAATCTTGTCCTGATTTCAATCTATCTGTTTTATCACAGTATTTCAGATATTTCCATATTCAGAACTTTAATATTATACTTAATTATAGCCCCTGTCATATCAAGGGTTATGTAGTCCTCCTGTTCATTCTTCTTTCAGAACATCTATTTCATCTTTCACAGATTTTTCTCTCTTCTCCCTTCTACCTTAATATTCTCAGTGCCTCCCACCTGAATTATTACAAAGCCTTAATAAGAATTTCTAATACTACTCTCTCCCTCATTTCTGTCCTTCTTAAATATCAAATAAATCTTTCTTGTGTCATTACATTCCTCCTCATTACACTGCCATTCTTTCTCTTTGGGAAAAGTATAAGGAAGGGGACAAAGCAGTTATATAGTGCCTACTATGTGCCAGGCAGTATGCTAAGCACTTTATAAATGTTATTTTATTTATATGTAATTTTATTTGATTCTCATAATAACCCTGGGAGATAATTCCATTATGATCCTCATTTTACAATTGAAGAAACTGGAACAAACAGTTTTCAGTAACTTGCCCAGGGTAGAACAACTAGTAAGTATCTAAAACCCAGGTCTTCCTAACTTCTGTCCCATATCTTCACCCACTATGCCAGAAAACTGTTTTCATTGCCTTTGAATTAAAAGAAACATTCTTTACTCATGTATTTAAAAACATCAATTCTTTAATATCTTCCTACCTTTTGCTTCTCTCTTCCATATGTTCCATAAGCTATAGCTATTTGTTATCCCTACTACATGTACTGAATTTTCAAATAGACCTGTTTTTGTTCACACTGTTGTCTATCCTTTGATTAGCCTCCTACCCAACCCATTGAATTACCAATGACTTTTTTTAAGTTAACAAATATCATCTCCCATTAGGAAGCATTTCATAAAACTAATAGTATAATCATATCGTCCATTGGCATTGACCTTATTGGATCTCAAAAAGGATTTTTTACATACCACTCTTTTTTCACTTGTATCAAAATTCTTTACATGTTATTTAACACTTAAACTCTCTCTAAAAAAAAAAAGAATTCTTCATTTTAATTTGATACTTCCTTAATTACCCAGTACCATATTCCATGCAGAAAAAATACGTAATAAATGTTTGCTTAATTAACATGAAAACTTTTTAGGTTGGTAACCAGTAGTACAAAAAGATTGGCTAAAGAAAATGAGTTGTATTCAGCCTGAAGAAAAAAAATTAAGGGAAATGTGTACCATGGAGACTTGAGGCAATGGGTAAAAGTTGTAAAGAGGAAAATTTAACCTTCATTTAAGAAGGGAAGAGGATTTAGTCATTAAAATAATTTTAAAAAATTGAAAAAATAATATCTACCTATGGGAACAAAATTGATTGCTTGGGACAATGAAAATGAAGGTGCTCCCAATGTTGGGAGAACAGGAAGATCAAGATTTCTATCATCAAAATAACTGGGAGGGAGGTGGGGAGTACTAGCTATTCAGCAATTTAGATATGAAAGGAATCCCCTTTTTAAGATCAGGAATATGAGGGGGGTGTAATTAAAGGTTTGCATTAACTTCACAACATTCATTTATTCACCCATTCAGAGATATTTATTGAATATCCATTCTGTGAAAGGGGCTGTAGGAAGTTCAAAGAATAACACAAGGGTCCTGGGCACAAATTACTTTTATCCTTCCTTGACAAAGTGCTTCCCATCATTGATGTGTCATTTTCACAACTATAGCCCCTAAGCTAATGGTATGCAAGCCTAAAAAGTGTATATGGCAGAATCCCACTGTAATGTTGATGTTGACGAATAAGGACTAGGGTTAATGTTAGATAGGCTTTCTGAGTGTGAAGTTTTATATCCATCATTATGAAGACATGTGTATGCCTTGATGCATAATACAACTTAATCAAAGGTAAGGTGAGGTGCTTTGTAATGATGCATTTTGGTGGAGAGGAGGGGATTTTAATTATTTTTAAATGAATCATTGTGACCTCAGCATTGTTTAAGTCTTTACTGGTTGGATACTAATGAAAACAAGATATATATCTCTTGTTGTTTGGTCAGTAAGATTATTTACATTTTAGAATATAGAAAGCCTGAAGTTATATGCCAAGTAAATGCTGAAACAGCACCAATCTGCTGAATTGTTATGCAGAAATGGATTTTATGGATATGCTAAAGCTGAACAGAGGTTAACATTTTATGACTTTTTCTTTATATATTTGTGTGTTTTTATGTTCTTGTCTCCAGACTCTCCACCCTCCCTGAAAACGCCCCCCCAGGCAAACTCTACTTCATGAATGCTTACAGAGCATGGTTAATGTTTGTAAATTTTCTGTGCCAGTGATAATATGTTCAGCAAGCAAAATTAATTTAGCTGACTTTGGGCTGTTATCCCCCCAACCCTCATATAAAATAAATTAATATGGAATCAGAGAAAGGCAATTAAAATACAAAAATCATTTTTTAATATTTTATAGGTGAAAAAATTTTTTATTTAAAAAAAGATGCCAAACCTTTACATAAAAGAGTACTTTGTGGGTTGATCCTAAAACAAACATTCCCATTACAATATTCCATAGATCTATGATCTCATATATATATCTGTATTCTCTTTCCAGTGATTAGATATATATATATAAAAATATATATATACACACACCTATACCCACAAACACACACACATATAAAATAATCATAGTTTATAGTCTTTGCTATATTACTAAATGTTATATTGTAAATTATATTAAATATTTTACGGATAAATATACAGATGTCTTACTTCCTCAATTTTCACAGCAAAGACCTTTAATTTTATAACTGACAAAACTCACTATTGCTTTTAGCATTCCTATATATGTCAAACCTCTGCCCTGATTGCCTAGGTTCACTCACTCAGTTTAAAATAATTTTAAAGACTCATATCACCTCATATTACCTCTTTTTAATATATCTAATATTTGAGTAGTAACAATTATAAGTAGACTTGTTATTTGGCTTTTTTGTTTGTTTGTTTGTTTTTATTCCCATAGTTCAGGTTCTCTTGGGATTCCAGTCCACCATAGTCATATAGGGTTAGCTCTTTTGCTGAGTTATCTATTAGTAATTCAATCAGCAAACATTCATTAAGTAGTTCTGATATATCAGGCACAATGCTAAGGATTAAAATTTGAAAGAAAAACTGTAAACATTCCTTACCTTCAAGGAACTTATATCCTACTAGAGGAGACAGAATGAATATAAATAGAAATTTATAAAATACAAATTTTTGAGGGGAAGGACCAAAGACCATGTTTCAAGGCTAATCCATCGCTTCTTTGCCATTATCATTTGGTAAACAGCAAATCATGTATTTTGCTCACAGTCTTCTTTTTTTCTCTAGTCCTTTGACGTGAAAATCTATTGATTCTCTCTTGATACAATACTAGTTCCTGTCCAGTTCTGCAAGAGGAGACTAGTTACATATACTCTGTAAATAAAGCTTAACAAATGTGCATTTTCACCTCATTTGCCTAGAATTTTATCCCTTTACCAAGTAAGTTAAGTTTTTAAATGGTTTTAAGACCACTATTGATTTGACATCATCATTTTATTTGTTTAATTGAATTCTGAGTAGGAAGTTGATAAAATAATACTGTCAGCCACAAAAGATCCTATGTTTTCTGTTTGAACATTCATTAAGTTTTCTAATTTCCCCAAAATATGAGGATCATCTGAATAAATTCTCATTGTTTAAAGGCAGCTAAATTTGGCCAGAGTATTTATTGCTTCCTACTTTTCTAATGTTAATATTAATTTCCTTACTTCTTTCAGATTAGATGTAAAAAACTAAGCAATTTCAGCTCAATGACTTTATCAGTGTTCTTTTAGACATATGATGAAGTATGAGACATGTATCACAGTTCTCAGTAAGCAAGAAAGCATTGCTACCATTAAAATTTTTGAGAAAAATTATTCATGGTAGAATATTAAACATCATGCACAGTGGATCAAATCAGTGAAATCTTTGTGATGGTCTCAAAAAAAATTTCAAAACCTTGAGAAGTTACTTATAACAATTCCATAGGTTTTACTCAAGCCATCAAAGAATGTGGAGTAGGAGTAAGGAAATCTGTATGAAATACTATTGAGTTTAAATCAATGAATATTTACTGAGGGCCTTCACTTTTTGTGCAAGGAGCCATATTTATATAATCGAAAAAACTTTTTGTCCTTGGGATATTTATATTCCCTGATTAAACATATTCTTAGCTCACAAACTGGAAGTCTAAGTATATTAAACATTTTAAAATTGTATCCTATAAGGATTAGGTGACCGACTGATAAGTTGTCAGAGAAATATTTGATTTTATATTCCTATGTTGCCTCTTTCAATAATGATTTTTAGTCCTAGAGTAAAGATTTGTGGTTGTTAAATATCCATTGCACAAATGAGAATATAACCAACTATGTATATTTCATATACACATATACTTATGGGAGAATATACATATCCTACACGTGTCTATCTAGCTAGCTATTTTTCTATTAATATCTCTCTCCAGCTTCCGCTAGCTAAATGGCTAGCTTAAGAAACTCAGAATGGTCTCCCCAGCAACAGAGATCAAGGATAATTTCATAGGGGGATTATCTTTTGGCTAAGGAAAATACTGGATATGGGTCAATAAAAATGGTTTAATACATGAATCTCTACTTATTCCCAACATATGTCTCAGCAGTCATGGAGGCAAAGAATGTTGGGGATGGTATTTAAGCATGCAAAAAGAAAAGGAGAAAGAAATATTCTTTAATTTCAATGATTTAAACTAAGGTTTAGATCCATATCTCCTTGTGAAGTTAAAGATGAAATACATTAATAACATGTAAATGGGGTCAAATTGTCACTGCTTGATTTCCAAAGAAATTATGCTTAATAATTGTCAATTTGACATGTTTAATGATTAGTAAAATAATTTAAAATGATTATCATTCAGTTTCTTAATGATTCTGTACTTTTTTTTCTGAGAACTGCCTTTTCCAAGTGAGTTTCCCCAAACTTTTTGAAGTTTATTATTGTAGTTCATAGTAGGAGTAGCTATAATAAATTTTATCTGGGAATAGTCATACTAAAGCCATGAAGAGCAATGAGGGGCAGGAAACCTCTGTGGCCTGCAATACTCTTGTTAGTTTGGGTTAGGAGAGAAATTTAAGGAAACAACCTTCAGTATTTCCAAGTAAGAGTCCCTAATTTGCTATAAATTCATTTTTATATTGATTATTTATAGCCGTACTTAATACACATGAAATAGAACTGCTAGTGAAAATTATTTTACTAAAATGTGTAATTTTATATTTCTTGGCTATAATTTATCCAGTCAAACTGTCACCAGTCTTCACAGCAACACCCTCTATCCCCCCGGTCTGTTATAACAGAACTTGAGTCATTTTTTGCCTCTAGCCCCTACCATCTCAAATAAAATGAAGCAAAATGTGATACACTGGAAAAAGACCTGGTTATGGAGTCAGAGGACTCAACTCTTGTCTCTGATGTGTGACTATCTCACTGACCTTGGCCCGTTGGTCTTAGTTGGTCTTAGTTCCTTCATCTATATGAAGAGATTCGACTGAATGATCTCTAAATCTCCTTCCAAATCTAGATTTATCATCCCATGAAAATAAATCATTGTAATTTAAATGGAATTAGAGTAGCAGAATGGTGGTGAGGACTAGTAAATTGATCAAGGGAAAGAGACTTGGTGAGTGATATTCTACTCTTGTGCCTCCAAGAATCACTTCCCTAGCCAGGGTTAGTATTTTTTTCTGGAGATCTGGAAGAATTCCTTAAGATTCAGTTCATTTTCTTTTTGAAAGACTGAATCCAGGTGTATTATACCCAAGATCTAGAGAATGACCAAGACCCTGGAATAGATCCAACACATCTTGGTAATTTAAGTCCTTTAGAGGACTACTGGGAGACTTGGTTTAATCATGAACCTCTAGAATCCTTCTTAGTTGGGCAAGAAGCATGTTTGAATTCCCAGGAAGACTTTAGAAATAGTAATCAACACATGCAATTCCTCTGAGCTTATTTAAGGCACATAATGCCCAAATATCAGGTAGGTAAAAGAATGGGAACTGGCAGAAATGTATACATTCAGTCAGGAGTAAAGGGAAGTAGGGAGATGAACAGGGGTTGTTTTTAGCTTGAATTTTCTAATAGACTGTTTCAAATATAAAACCTGGATCTCAATTTTTATAGTGTCATAGTCAGCAAAACCACAGTTTATATTCTTTTGTGACATAGAAAATTTTTATTGAAGATATTTTCTTGGTTGCCCATTCCCCCTTTTTATATTGCTCTTAAAATTCTGTATATACTGACTACAGGATTCTCAACTAGAGTTGTCTCTTCACACACATAGACCTAAGGAACATTTAAAATGTATATGGCTATGTGGCTCAGGATAGGTTTAATTAGGAACTTGTCTGGGGATATTTAAAGATGAGAGACCTTCCTTATGGATGATCAGGTCTTTATAACCTTGTGATTCCACAAGGCGCAATATGCTCTCCTTCATTATTTCTTGGTATATATGTAGTTTTCATCCCTGTTAGAGAAACAATATACAAAAAATAGAGGCTGTTGTTGAACACATATTAGTTTCTCCTCCTGGTGAAACTCTTAAAGATAGTGGCTTGGTAAAATGTGTACCATTTCATCTTTCCTCTGCTTCATCTTATGCTAAAATCAAATTTAAAAAGAACAGAACTTATCATACATGCTTCTTGAGGGTCATTTCTGAGTTCAGTTAACTGAGCCCTCTTAGAGAGGGAACAGTTTTCTATCTCATTCATAAGGTCTTCATGCCATTCCCTCTGCAAAGAATATTTTCACTTATCAAAATGTTGCCTATCCTTTAAAGCCCAGTCCTAACATTAGTTGTTTTTGTTGTTGTTGTTCATTTGTTTTTAAAATAATAGTCCAGCTCACCACAAGCAGAACTCCCTGCACATTCTTAGAGGTCTTTCTGGCACTTTTAGGATGCCCAACATCAACACTGCTTTTCATTCCATTTACTTTTGTCGATACTCACCTACTATATATCTCAAATGAGATAATATTTATAAAATACTTAGCACAATGCCTGAGATATGGTAGGTGATTTATAAATGTTTTTCTCTTTCTTCTTCCCTAGAAGTTATACCATATATTTTCCTATTCCTCATAGGGTCTGGTACAGTATTTTATATAGAATAAAAACTAGATATATGCTTGTTAAATGAGGAAATGTATGTGTCTACTACATGTATACATACTATATAAATTTACATAAGCATTGTTTAAGTCTTGTCCCAATTACCTTATTGCATGACTATACATAAACATTTCTTGTATACTACAGGTAACAATATTTACTCATACATTATCTCATTTGATTAGATTTTGAAAATTGCTCTTTTGATTAAATCCTTCCAGTTACTTATTTACTTGTCACTTCTATAATTCTAATAAAAACAGAGCAGGAAAATAATACTTTATGAATTGGCACATGAGGGTAAATTTCAAGTTTAAAGATTTATGTGGATTAAGGTAATTTATGATTTGCATTAAAAATTTGCCCAGTGTCTTATTTTATCACTTTTCTATTCAATATAATTCTACTATTAATTTGATTCCTTTTATAAACATAGCACTGTTCAAATGATACACTTCAGTCAGAGAGACCAGCAATCCCAGGGTTGGTAATAACTCTCTTTATTCAACAGGATATAAACATTATTAAGAATATCTTATAATAACCCTAAGGGGATTCATTTTAATATTTTTGATCTGAGCTTTAGGTAAGTTCTTACTTACAGGGATATGCTCCTTTCTGTATGAATCTGTAATTTTATTACACAATAATGGGAGTTAGCCATACATTGAAAAAGAATAGACTTTTCCACCTCCTCCCCCAGGCTGTTTTGCCTTTAATGAAAGGCCTTCTAGCTTCAATATTTTTAAACAAAGTAGAATTCAGAGATTGTATAAAAGGATATTAAACATGCTTAGCAGGACTAAAGAGTCATGACAGGAATAAATATCAAGGCTATGCATAACTTGGGTGGTGTATAACATTTATTACCTATTAAAGTGATAGGAACAACAACAGAAAAGAAAAACAAAACTTGTCTTAAGAACATTTCATTGAGTCTCTTTATTCCATTTTTGGAATGTTCTTTTAATTTTATGTTTGAGATAACTAGTAGTATCAAGATCCTATAGCATTTTTTTCTCCATTTTCTTCGAAGGATTAGGTTTTTTAGTTATTCTTATATTGTGAAGTTTGCAAAAATTCTCTGAGAAATACATCATGCTAAGGCCCTTTTCCTCACTTCTATAAACATTATTTATGTGTGTGTAACTTCATTTAAAAATGAATTCTCTCTGGGCTAAAGTATGCTTACTCTGCTTAGTTTTTGTTGTAAATTATAGATGTTAAAATTCCCTCTATACCAAAATACCTGTTTTTCAGGATTCATAGTTTTTTTTTATTGTCTTCTTCCAAATCCAAAGGATAATTTTTAATATTACCCCCTTAATGTAAATAGATAATTTAGGCTTGTGAATAATACATTTCTTCCTTTTGCTTATGGAGATGATCAATCAATAGTCCTTTATTAAATGTCTATTATGTACCAAGCTCTGTGCTAAATAAGACAAATCCTGTTTTCAAGGAGCTTACTTATATCCTCCTAGAAATCTTTTTTGTCCCTCAGAAGCCATAGTATTCCCATGGTTTAGCAAAAGGTCTAATATTTACAAGATGTTTAATAAAAGTTTATTGAATTGAACTTAAAATAACATTGAAAAAATATGAAATGGCCTCTGTTTCTTCACTAGCAAATGAACAGAGAACCTTCTAATTAGAACCTCAATATTTCAGTTGTTTTACAAAAATGGACCTACAATAATCAGAGTTCAAGAATGAGCTTGTTAATCTTGACCTTTTGGCACCATCTGAAATCACATTAACCACTACAATATGTGGAATCTGAATATAGAAGCAAAACAGTCATTGTTTGAAAGTGACATAATTACAAATGTAATGTTCCTCTCATTTTCTTTTTTTACTTACCATTTATACATATAATATGTAACAATACAATGTGTAATGTAATAATATAAAACAATATAACAAAACTAATATATGGTTTCCTATAAATATGTAATAAATTATAATAAATATGCTTATCCAAGAGAAACACAGTTTCATATTTGCTGAGTTCAAAAGTCTGTATCTTACTTTTTTTCCTTTCCTTTCTTCTTAGCGATGTGAGAAGGAAGAGTTGAGGATGACACCGACATAGTGAAACAAGACAGATAGAATGATGATAGCTCTTTTGGCAATAATAGGGAAGTTCATAAAGAACTTTGAAGAAAAAATTGTTGATTTTTATTTCCATTGTGTTGAGTTTAGTGTGATTTTAGTACATCTAGTTCAAGATGACAATAGTTTCTTTTTAATGTCCTATATTAATACACATGACCAAACTATCTTTGCCTTATTCTCTCTATAGGGCAATTTATAATTTTTTGGTTAGATAATATATCAATTAAGGTTAGTGATATTAAAACCATTATGTTAGGTACCAAAAGACAGCTATTTTGCCATATCTTTTTCAATCTTAAACTTTTTTCCTGCCTTCATTCCATTACCTAATAAATGCTTTTCTCTCTACTCCAATACCACTTGCTAAGCACATTCCTAAATAGATTTTATAATAAACATAAATGGAAATTATAAAGGATTATAGTTTGAGTCTTTGCTCCCTATTTTCATTTCACCTGACTCCTATTGCCAACATACTCAATGCAGTGTCCTTAGAGAGGAAAGAACAGGCATTAAAAGACTAATGATTCCATTTTATTATGATGCTGATTCTACAGTCATCAAGTTCTACTCAATGATCAAATAATTTTAAAAATTGTATTTTTGATCATTTGTAGAAGGACCATTTACCACTTGATCCACTTCTAATACCTGCCAAAAAGAAACAAATAAATGGGATAGTTAATGAATACAAAGGCATGCAGATGGAGATATAGCATTGTGGAGGAGGAACTTCACATATGCCTTTCACTAGACTGTTGATTAACTGGAAGAATGTAAATGATAAGATGAATTAAAAGTTATGAAAGGATCAGACTTGAAGAGCATTAAGAGCTAAAGGAACTTAGATTTAGTCCTAGAGATAATAAGGAACCAATGGAGTTTGTTGAGTACGATGTAGTAATGTGGTCACATTTGAACTTTAGGAAAATCATTTTGACAGTTGTCAGACATTCAACTCATTAAAGAGTAGCATGAGATTAATTGATTGGGAAATACTCAACAAAACAAATAAAAATGAAATGAAACAGAAAATATTACATATTTTAAAACTAAGTCAATATGTACTCAAAAGGTACCCTTATGTACAAATTAGTGGTCTTCATTCTTATTTAAGTTGAACCCAACTAGTATAGAGAATGAGTTAGGAGTAAAGAGAGATTTTAGGAGGAGAATCTAATTGATGTCTTGCAATAGGGTAAGAAAATACTATGTCCTGGCCTAGGATGATGGCTGTGTGAGAAAAGTGAGGCAGATGCTATTCGGGTAGAAGTTATAATAATGAATAGAAATATCAAAGAGTCAAAATTGAGACATCATAAATAGTAGCATTATCCAAAATGGAATAGGCTATTTCATACTGTCAGGTTTCCTTTTATTGAATATTTTAAGGATAAGGTTGTTTTGTTGAGTATGTTGGAATAGGGGTTATATGTTTTTTTTTCTTTTTCTTTTTTAACATTATTTTATTTGGTCATTTCCAAACATTATTCATTGGAAACAAAGATCATTTTCTTTTCCTCCCCCCACCCCCCACCTCTCCAACAGCTGACGCGCGATTCCACAGGATATCACATGTATTCTTGATTCAAACCCATTTCCATGTTGTTGGTATTTGTATTAGAGTGTTCATTTAGAGTCTCTCCTCAGTCATATCCCCTCAACTCCTGTAGTCAATCAGTTGCTTTTCATCAGTGTTTTTACTCCCACAGTTTGTCCTCTGCTTGTGGATAGTGTTTTTTAGATCCCTGCAGATTGTTCAGGGACATAGCATTGACACTAATGGAGAAATCCATTACCTTAGATTTTACCACAGTGTATCAGTCTCTGTGTACAATGTTTTCCTGGTTCTGCTCCTTTCGCTCTGCATCACTTCCTGGAGGTTGTTCCAGTCTCCATGTAATTCTTCCACTTTATTATTCCTTTGAGCACAATCATATTCCATCACCAACATATACCATAATTTGTTCAGCCATTCCCCAATTGAAGGGCATCCCCTCATTTTCCAATTTTTGGCCACCACAAAGAGTGCTGCTATGAATATTCTTGTACAAGTCTTTTTCCTTATTATCTCTTTGGGGTACAAACCCAGCAGTGCTATGGCTGGATCAAAGGGCAGACAGTCTTTTATCGCCCTTTGGGCATAGTTCCAAATTGCCCTCCAGAATGGTTGGATCAGTTCACAACTCCACCAGCAATGAATTAGTGTCCCTACTTTGCCACATCCCCTCCAGCATTCATTACTTTACATAGCTGTCATGTTAGCCAATCTGCTAGGTGTGAGGTGATACCTCAGAGTTGTTTTGGTTTGCATCTCTCTGATTATAAGAGATTTAGAACACTTTTTCATGTGCTTATTAATAGTTTTGATTTCTTTGGCTGAGAACTGCTTGTTCATGTCCCTTACCATTTATCAATTGGAGAATGGCTTGATTTTTTGTTCAACTGATTTAGTTCTTTGTAAATTTGAGTAATTAAACCTTTGTCAGAGGTTTCTATGAAGATTGTTTCCCAATTTGTTGCTTCCCTTCTGATTTTAGTTACATTGGTTTTGTTTGTACAAAACCTTTTTAATTTGATGTAGTCAAAATTGTCTATTTTACATTTTGTGATTCTTTCTAAGTCTTGCTTGGTTTTAAAATCTTTCCCTTCTCAAAGGTCTTACATGTAAACTATTCTGGGTTCACCTAATTTTCTTATAGTTTCCTTCTTTATGTTCAAGTCATTCACCCATTCTGAATTTATCTTGGTATAGGGTGTGAGGTGTTGATCCAAACCTTATCTCTCCCACACTGTCTTCTAATTTTCCCAGGAGTTTTTATCAAATAATGGATTTTTGTCCCAAAAGCTGGGGTCTTTGGGTTTGTCATAAACTATCTTGCTGAGATCATTTATGCTAAGTCTATTCCACTGATCCTCCTTTCTGTATCTTAGCCAGTACCAAATTGTTTTGATAACCACTGCTTTATAGTATAGTTTGAGATCTGGGACTGCAAGTCCTCCTTCATTTGAATTTTTTTTTTCATGTTTTCCCTGGATATCCTTGATCTTTTGTTCTTCCAAATGAACTTAGTTATGTTTTTTTTTTTCTAATTCAGTAAAGAAGTTTTTTGGTAGTTCAATGGGTATGGCACTAAATAAGTAAATTATTTTGGGTAAGATTGTCATTTTTATTATGTTAGCTCGTCCCACCCATGAGCAATCAATGTTTTTCAATTGTTTAGATCTAGTTTTAACTGTGTGGAAAGTGTTTTGTAGTTGTGTTCATATAGTTCCTGTGTTTGTCTCGGCAGATAGATTCTTAAGTATTTTATATTGCCTAGGGTGATTTTAAATGATATTTCTCTTTCTAATTCTTGCTGCTGAAATGGGTTAGAGATATATAAAAAATGCTGATGACTTATGCGGGTTTATTTTGTATCCTGCAACTTTGCTAAATTTGTGATTATTTCGTGGAACTTTTTGGTTGATTTTCTAGGATTCCTTAAGTAAACCATCATATCTGCAAAGAATGATAGCTTGGTCTCCTCATTGCCAATTTTAATACCTTCAGTTTCTTTTTCTTCTCTAATTGCTACTGCTAGTGTTTCTAGTACAATGTTAAATAATAGAGGGGATAATGGGCATCCTTGTTTTACTCCTGATCTTATTGGGAAGGCTTCTAGTGTATCCCCATTGCAGATGATGTTTGCTGATGGTTTTAAATATATACTGTTTATTATTCTTAGGAAAGGCCCTTCTATTCCTATATTTTCTAGTGTTTTCAATAGGAATGGGTGTTGTATTTTATCAAAGGCTTTTTCTGCATCAATTGAGATAATCATGTGATTTTTGTCAGTTTGCTTGTTAATATGGTTAATTATGTGGATGGTTTTCCTAATATTGAACCATCCTTGCATTCCTGGTATGAATCCTGCCTGGTCATAGTGGATGACCCTTGTGATGATTTGCTGGAATCTTTTTGCTAGTATCCTATTTAAGATTTTTGCATCTATATTCATTAGGGAGATTCGTCTATAGTTTTCTTTCTCTGTTTTTGACCTGCCTGGCTTTGGAATAAGTATCATGTTTGTGTCATAAAATGAATTTGGTAGAACTCCTTCTTGGCTTATTCTGTCAAATAGTTTGTTTAATATTGGGATTAGTTGTTCTTTGAATGTTTGATAGAATTCATTTGTGAATCCATCTGGACCTGGGGATTTTTTCTTAGGGAGTTCCTCTATGGCTTGTTCAATTTCTTTTTCTGATATGGGGTTGTTAAGGTAATTTATTGCTTCCTCTTTTAGTCTAGGAAATTTATATTTTTGTAAGTATTCATCCATATCACCTAGATTGCCATATTTGTTGCCATATAATTGGGCATAGTAGTTTTTAATGATTGCCTTAATTTCCTCTTCATTAGAGGTGAGGTCTCCTTTTTCATCTTGGATACTGTCAATTTGGTTTATTTCTTTCCTTTTCTTAATTATAATGACTAGTACTTTGTATATTTTATTTGTTTTTTCAAAGTATCAGCTTCTAGTCTTGTTTATTAAATTAATGGTTCTTTGACTTTCAATTTTATTAATTTCTCCTTTGAATTTTAGGATCTCTAATTTAGTCTTCAACTGAGGATTTTTAATTTGTTCGCCTTCTAATTTTTTAATTAGCATGCCCAATTCATTGACCTCTGCCCTTCTTAATTTGTTAATATATGAACTCAAGGATATAAATTTCCCCCTGAATATTGCTTTGGCTGCATCCCATAGGTTTTAAAATGATGTCTCATCATTGTCATTTTCTTCAATGAAGTTATTAATTGTTTCTATGATTTGTTCTTTAACTAACTGGTTTTGGAGAATCGTATTGTTTAATTTCCAATTAATTTTCAATTTACCTCTCCATGTTCCCTTACTAATTATTATTTTCATTGCATTGTGATCTGAGAAATTTGCATTTATTATTTCTGCTCTTTTGCACTTGTTTGCAATGTTTTTATGCCCTAAATACATGGTCAATTTTTGTGAATGTACCATGTGCTACAGAAAATAAGGTATATTCATTTTTATCCCTATTTATTTTTTTCCACATGTCTAATAACTCTAATTTTTCCAAGATTTCATTCACTTCCCTTACTTCTTTCTTATTTATGTTTTGGTTGATTTATCTAGTCCTAATAGAGTGTTGGTTCAGGTGTCCCACTAGTATAGTTTTTCTATCTATTCTGTCCTTGAGTTCCTCTAGTTTCTCCTTTAGAAATTTGGATGATATGCCATTTGGTGCATACATGTTGTGTACAGATATTTCCTCACTGTCTATACTGCCTTTTATCAGGATGTAATTACCTTCCTTATCTCTTTTAACTAGATTTATTTATACTTTGGCTTTGTCGGATATCATGATTGCGACTCCTGCCTTCTTTTTGTCAGTTGATGCCCAATAGATTTGGTTCTACCCTCTTAATTTCACCCTATGTGTATCTACCTTCCTCATGTGTGTTTCTTGTAGACAGCATATGGTAGTTTGGGATTCTAATCCTCTCTGCTATTTGCTTGCATTTTATGGGTGAGTTCATTTTTCCATTCACATTCAGAGTTATGATTACTAGCTGTGTATTTCCCAGCATTTTGATTTCTGCTCCTGTTCCTGCCTTTTCTTCTTTCACTATTTCCTTCTACACCAATGCTTGCTTTTAAATAGTCCCCCTTGTTCCCACCCTTATTTTACTTCCCTTTCTACCTCCCTCCTTTCTTATTCCCCCCTTATTTTACCTGTAGTCTTTCTAAAATTAACCCCCCACCCCGTCTCTTTCTTTTACTGCTTCCCTCCCCACCAGACCATTTGTTACCCTTCTACTCCCCTATAGGGCAAAAATCTATTCTCTGCCCCCAATGGATTGGATTGTTTTTCCCTCTTTTAGTCAATTTCAAAGCACATAAAGTTGAGTATTTCCTCTCTCCGACCTCTTTACTCTTCCAGTGTATTGATGTTCTCCCCCCTCCCACCATGAGCTTCTTTATGACATATAAATTTACCCCTATTTGTTTCTTTTCCCATCTCTTTTAATATTAACCTATTTTAAAGCTCTATTTATATATATATATGCATAGTCATGTGTATATATTTTTGCATGCATATATCTATATACCTATTTATTTCTTGTCCTTTCATCCTATACACTTTGTCACTGTTCCCTCTAAGTGTACTTCTTTTTGCTGCCCAGGTAATAACAACAGTTTTTAAGAGTTACCAATGACCTCTTTTATTATAGGGATACATATCATTTTAACTTGAGTCTCTTAAAAATTTTTTTGTTTTGTTTTTTTTTTTCTTTTTTCCCCTCTTTTTAAATTACCTTTTGATGATTCTCTTGAGTTCTGTGCTTGTACATCAAATTTTCTGTTCAGGTCTGGTCTTTTCGTTATGAATTTTTGAAATTCTTCTATTTTGTTGAATGACCATACTTTCCCCTGTAAGAATATAGTCAGTTTTGCTGGGTAGTTGTTTCTTGGTTGTAGACCTAGTTCCCTTGCTTTCCAGAATATCGTATTCTATGCCTTTCTTTTTTTCAGTGTGGATGCATCCAGATACTGAGTTATCCTCACTGTGTTTCCTTGGTATCTGAATGACTTCTTCTTGGCAGCTTGTAATATCTTTTCTTTGCTCTTATAGTTCTTGAAATTGGCTATAACATTCCTGGGTGTTGTCAGTTGGGGATTAAGTACAGGAGGTGATCTGTGGATTGATCAATCTCCATTTTTCCCTCTTGTTCAAGGATTTCAGGGCAGTTTTCTTTAATAATTTCCTGTAATATAATGTCCAGGCTTTTTCTTTTGTCATGATCTTCTGGTAGGCCAATTATTCTTAAATTGTCTCTCCTTGAATGATTTTCTAAATCCTCCATTTTATGAATGAGATGCTTCATATTTTCCTCGATTTTTTCATTCTTTTGGTTTTGTTTTATAGTGTCCTGCTGCCTTGTGAGGTCACTTGACTCTAGTTGTTGTGTTCTGGTTCTTAAAGACTGGATTTCATCCTTAGTTTTTTGGTCGTCCTTTTCCTTTTGGTTGGATTTTCTTTGGAGGTCATCTTTCATCTTCTTTACCTCATCTTTCATCTGCTTTGCCTCATTTTCCAGCTGCTTGATTTTGGCTTTCAAGACACTATTTTCTTGTTTTAGTTCAAGTGCCTCTGTTTCCAGATGACATATCTTAGTTTTTAAGTTCTTTTCCCAATTGTCTTCAGCCTCTCTTAATTGTGTTTTGAATTGAATTTTGAGTTCTTCCAATTCCTATATCCAATTCGCTGGGATTTCTAATTTTTGCTTTGCTCATCCCTCCCCCTCTGTTTCATTCACTCTTTGCTCATTACCTGCGCAGAAGCTGTCTATTGTAATTTCTTTCTTTTTTTTCTGTTGTTTGCTCGAGTTTATCCCTTCTTTGCTCCCTGTATTTGGCTGTGCTCTTGCTCCTCTCATTTTTTTTTTGGTTTTGGGTCTGTCAGTCTCCCCTCTTGGAGCTTTGTCAGATCTCTTGGTACAGTCTCTAGGGCAGGAATGTTAGCTTCCCTATCCTCTAGAGGCTTTTGATCAGATTAAGTTCAACTGGGTTAGGCTGTATGTGCTTTGAGGCCAAAGACTCCTGGAAGGCTGGGCCACCCAGGCTCTCTCCAGTTCTCTCCAGCTGCTTCTCTGCTGTCCGCAAGGTTCCCCAGTGCCTTTGTCCACCTCCCTGAGCTCTGAGGAGTCCTGATGGGATTATGTTCAGCTGGATTGGTCTGGATGTGCCCCAAGGCAACGGCGAGACTGGAGGCAGATGGAGGGACCCAGCCATGTCCCAGTCTCTCCCTGGCTTCCTCCCCGCTGTCCACACTGGACGCTCGGTGCCGGGCACACCACTGCTCACAAGGTACACCCTCCAAACCAGCACCTTTGCCCACTCAGAGTTTCCCGCTGCTGCTGGGGGCTCAGCCCTCTGGGTTGGGGGGAAGAGGTCTGGGGACCTTCCCTCTGCCTTCCCCTTTGACCCAAGTATTCTCAGATTCCGGCTTTTGTGGGGCATATCTTTTGATTTGAGTCCAGAAGGAGGGTTCCTCGCCTCTGTTCTGTTGTTGTCCTGTTGAATTTTGGTGCCCTAGGAGCATTCAGTCTGTAATTGGTAAGGAAGGGTTTTCTGAGGTCTGAACTTTTGCTGCTTGCGAAGCCACCATCTTTACTCTAACCCCCCCCCCCCAGGTGTTATATGTTAACTAATTTACTAAGTGTTTATAAGTTTCCAACTAATTAAAAGAAGTTATATCAAAATATTGGGTGTTGGTATAACAATGATTTCTTGATTATCTTCCTTTTTATTAGAAAAAATAAAAATATGTGTTGAAGGAAAATAATGAAAAAGTATATTTTGAACTGGCATTAGAATTCAAATATTTTGGTGAAGTAGCTCTGGTGAAAATTGACTTGCTATCATTACTAAAGCACAGAATACATGATGTTCATATTATCTAAAATTGAATAATGGAGCCATAGATTGTGTTTTTTTTCTGTATAAAATTGTTAAAACAAAAAGAACTCATGTCAGTTAAATTAATATCATCTATATAAAGACCTCAATTTTCACTGACATTTGTGTCTGAGTAGTCTGTGTTTCATGAAAGAAACATTTAATATGACAGTTTTTCATTATTTTCTGTGATTTAAGGAAATTATAAAAACAGGTAAGACAAAATTTGGGAGTGAATAAGTTAGGATAGAGAGGATTAGGAAATTACTTAGTTCTGAGAACATTTTTTAAGGGTTAAGTAGATAACATGTGATTTTTACAGCCTGCTATTCTTACGTGATTGGCTCTCAATTTAAATTATATCATGTCTGTAACAATAGGCTATGAAGTATAGCTTTGAGTTTATGTGAAAAAAAGAAATGATTCATGAGACACAATTTGGAACATTTTCTTTGGAAATCCAGCTATATTTTGAAAACAAATAACACTGTATGTTTTTACTTGCCAGTTCCCCCCATTTATGGATGCCAGCTTTCATGGAATACTTACTATAATTTTATTTGCTAATTTTTAATGCTAACAATTCAAGCCATTAAGTTCATGAAGTTATAGAAATGCTGTTTGAAAATGTCTGCAGTCTTACTGTACTTAATGGAATGCCAGAACTCTTAGTACAGGTTATCACATTAAATATAAACATTTAAAAATATTTGAAGACTGGACATTAACAAAACCATCACAGGCCTAGTCCTAGTCCATTTGCTCAATTCTTTAAAAAATCTAATGTGTAGATTATATTATCCAAAGGTAACGAATGGACCAGCAGCAGATTAATGTGAGTAATTTATGTTTGATTTTAGATGTTTTCTCAGATTACAAAGATATGTTGTTTTCTGCCATCTCTCGATGGGAAAAAGTTAAAATACATTTTTAGTGATACTTTGATGTTCAGAAGAAAATGGTCTGGCTCTTTTGAGAAAATTCTCTGAAAGGAAGGAAACTGTTGGGAGCCTTCAGTTTGATCATAAAAAATCAGCCCTGCACTTCTGAAGGGGCCTTTTTCAAGTAAAGAACTTTATTCAGTCTTAATGGAACTATTCGATTGAAAAGAGAGGTAAGTGAACAGAGCTATAAGGTTAGCAATAGGAAGACTGAGACTTGGCTGAAACAATAATTTAGAAATTCTCTTAATAGAGGCATTTATCATGTGGTAGGACCAAGTTTTAAAAGACTTGATGGAAAAGAGGCAGCTGTCCTGACCTTGGATAAAGAAATAACAAGGAACATTTGGGCGGCCAGGCAATTTGAGACCTTACCTGAACCCACTTGTGAGGGGCCAAATGTGCAGTGGGCTGGCTGAGGAAGACATTGTACCATCCACTGTGTTTAATTAGAGCAGAACCAGCAGGCAAAAGGAGCACCTTATTCTGATCATGTTAGACAGCTAATTAAAGGCTTTCCAAATTTGAACAGAGGAAACACGACAGACACAGAGTGGTTAACTGAGGGTTAGAGTGTGCAAACATGCCTTAAAACATAATATATTGGAGAAACAAAGCCTATAATTCAAATGCTCTGAGTTCTAATACCATATAGTCAAATCCCCTCATTTAACAGGTGATGCAATCAAGATCCATAGAACTTCAGGGATTTGTCTAGACTCACACAGTAAGTTAATAGCAGAAGCAGACGTATGAATTTAGGATTCTCTGTGAACAGTTCTGAGTTCCTTTGATTCATAACAATGGAACAGCTGAAGTAGTAGGAAGTGTCAGTAAATAATGTCTGCTTGTTGGTATTTTTTGCTTCTTTTAAACACTTCCATATGTTATTTGTTCCTTTTTTATTCATTTTATAAAGAGATAGTCCATTCATTATATTCATTCAAAAAAAAAAAAGCTTTTGTCCAAGTATTCTGTTGATTCATTAATGTTAATCCAGATTTCCATTCCCAAGGAGAGTGATTATTGATATACAAATGTTAGCTTGCACTCTCAGCCACATGGTAGTAAGAAGGTTTACAAAGAGTCCTGAGTCTGGCTTGCTAATAGTATGTCTCTGAGAGTAATATCAAGAAATGGCAGTATAGGGGCAGCTGGGTGGCTCAGTGGATTGAGAGCCAGGAGTAGAGACAGGAGGTCCTGGGTTCAAATCTGGTCTCAGACACTTCCCAGTTGTGTGACCCTGGGCAAGTCACTTAACCCCCATTGCCTAGCCCTTACCACTCTTCTACCTTGGAACCAATACACAGTATTGTTTACAAGATGGAAGATAAGGGTTTTCATAAAAAAAAGAAATGGCAGTATAATTGGTATTATTTTTGTTAGCATCATTAACCTCCATTTAAAGGGTTTTTTTTTTTTAAGTTTGTAAAGGGTTTAGATAAATTCATTTAGTTATCAACAATCAACCGTGGAGGGAACACATACAATATTGTTCCTGTTTTACATATGGCAGAACTGAGAAATAGAGTTTAAGTGACTTGTCTAAGGGCAGAGCCATAACTAGAAATTTTTTTTTAACCTGAGAAAAGACCCTTGAGAGGTGAACTGTTTTCATAGAGTTCAAGAATAGCAATTCCCCTCCTTCATTTCCCTACCTTTTAAAGGGCAAAGGCAGTTATATGGTCCAGTGGATAATATTGGATTTCATATTAAGAAAATCTGCATTCAAACACTCCCTTAAACACTTGCAAGCTGATCCTCAGCAAGCCATATTACTTCACTTATCCTTGATTTCCTCATCTGTAAAATGACAATAAGAGAATCTATCACAAAAGGATTGTGATGAAGATCAAATAAGATAAAGCATATTCTATTTGTAATGTATCACATATTTTACAAACCTTGCTCTTCATTCTAACCATGACTTCCCTTTCTTACCCATCTCCATCTCTTGGTAAACCAATTCAACCGTAGGCTGTCTTATTTTCTAAGTCCATGCCTCCATATCTTATTGTGTTTCTTGCCCTTCGAACCCTCAGCCTTGGATTACTCCCACCATCCACTGCTTCCACTGCTATCCCTTTGTTCCCAAATGAAACTGATGAAAATCATGAAAGCCTAATGACTAGACACACTACAAATTTATATTATGTAATCTCAATTGACCCCTCATTGAAATAAAGTATTTCTTTTACCCTTCCTTAAATGACTAACCCACTTATCCCAGTAGCATTCCCAAATCTTTTCATTCCTCTTCAAATCTACATTGCTTTCCATCCTGCCACCTTCTCAAGTGAGAACCTTAACTCATAGTTTATTAAAAATAAAATCAAGACATTCAGTGATGGCTTCCTCTTGTTCTTCCTCAACTCACATCTTCCAGACACCTTCTGCTGCTATCTCTGGCTTCAGCCTTATTTAACATAATGATTTCCTTATCATCTTTGCCAAGGCAAATCCCCCTGCAAGCACAAGTGATTCCATTCCATCCCATCTTTTCCACTTGAAAGCCTTCTTTATTATTCCTAATCTCTCACTTATCTTCAATCTAACCCTGTTGAATTCCTACAATCATGCCCATGACTCCTCCATCATTATAAAACAACAAAAAAAAAAAACACAAAAAAACCTTACTTAATACCCAGGAATTATTTTTATCTCTTGCCTTTTGTGGTTAAACTCTGGGAGATTATCTCCAATTGGTACCCCCACTTCCTTTCCTTTTTCTCCCTTCTTAACTCTCATCTTCCAATCTCATAATTCAACTGAAATTACACTTTCCATATATACTAACCGCTTAATTATAACATTTAACACCCTCTTTTTTCATCCTGTTCTTCAATCCAGTGACACTGGCCTTCTTGGTGTTCCTCACACAAAATGCTCCCTCTATCACTGAGTATTTTGACTGGCTGATTCCAATAACTAGAATGCTCTTCCTCCTCATCTATGCCTCTGACTTCTATAGACTCCTTCAAGTACAAGCTAAAATCCTACCATCTACAACAAGCCCTTCCTGATTCCTCTTAATTTTATTACCTTCCTTCTATTAATTATCTCAAATTTATACTGTTGCAGCTTGTTTATACTGAGTGTAGCTGCTTATATATTATTTCCCTCATTAGATCATGAACTCCCTGAGATCAGGATTTAAAAAAAACATTCTGTGTATCCAGAGCCTTTAGCATGTTGTCTGGCACATAGACTGTATTTAATAAATGCATATTGAAAGTCTAACTGACATGCTCTGGACTATGACTCTCCCCTCACCAGTTTAGTTCCTGTCTTTCCTTGCATGAGTATATTTCTAAACATAGAATGTTTTTTGGCTCCTCTCCCCCCTTACATTTTTTACATCTTGTTTTGTTTATAATAATGTATATCCTTCCAGAGATTTTTTCCATTAATAGACTTGAGCTAACCAAATCTCAATGAGAGCTCTGAGCTGAATAGTATTCTCTAATTCATCTTGCTTATTTTCCCCACCTTATGCTTTATAGATAGAAATCTGAAGCCACAAGTTTCTATTACTAGCTCTTTTTTTTTTGGATTTTAGCTCTTGTGACCTGAATATTTCTATTCTTTCTACATTCTATCAAAAACCCTTGAATTCTTTAAGAAATGTTTTATTGATTCTGTTTTCTTTCTTTCTATTTTTTTGACAAGACTGTTACTTTCCAATTATACTTCAACATCACAGAAATATTTCCTTGTAACAAATGAATTCAGTCAAGAAAAATAAATCAACACATTGGCCATGTGTGAAAATACTTTCCTCATTCTGCACCTATTTCTACTCTTTGCAGATAGATAGGGAATGTGCCAAGGAAAAATATTCCTATCCATCCTGATTAGGTCAATCCTACATTTTGAACCAAGATCCATAAATCCAAATGCCATTCCCACAACCTATCTTCTAACCCTGATATTCACTTTCCAAATCTTCTAAAGCCTTTGTCTTTTAGAAAGCAGCAGAAATAGCTTTCATCCTGAAGTCAAAGGACATAGGTTCAAGTAAGTACCTTCTAGCTCAGAGCACTGTCAGGTTCAGGGTCCCTGATCAAATCATTGTTTAGTCAGCTGTCTGTTCTTTTTGAGAGTTCCTTGATCTGAACACTGGGTGGTCTTTTGATCTTCCTGGGACTTCCTTGTTCAGGGTGCTAAGTGAACTTCTTTTCCTCTGACATAGCACTATCTTCTTTATCTCCTTCCCTTGATATTTCCATTATTAGGGCTCTTCTTGGTCTCTATTTTTCCATTCCCACTTGGGTGCTACTTCAGGCTTCTACTTTTACAGGACTACTTTGAGTAATCTCTTCTCATGCTGGTTTTACTAGTGGGACTCCTCTTTTGCTGTCTGGCTTTTGGCTGTGAGTACATTTATTTGTTCATTTGTTTTTTGAAATCCTTGACTGGATGAAGAGACTAAATGAAATTTCTCTGTATTTAGTTTTAATCATTACTCAATGATTGGTGCTCTTTCAGATGACTGGTTGAAAGAAAATTGGAGAATTGTACGACTATGCATCTATTAATTTGATCATACTAATTGGAAGTCTGTCTTCATATTTCTTGATAAGAATTTTACGACTTTCTCCCCCATAGACATTTTCCCTATGGAATTGGGAATTATTAACTTTTGGTTTCTATTAACAAGAATTGTACCATCAGTGAGAGCAGATGAGGTGTTTCACTTATGATAAGAACAGTAACTCCTCTTTTCAGTACTCTTGTATACCATATCTCATTTGAGCCTCACCACAATGTCATTAAATGAGCATATTCATATTAATCAATCTATAAGCAGTTAATGAGTCGCTGTTATGTGTCAGACTATGTGCCCTGTTATGTGCCCTGTTATGTGCTAAGTCCTAAGGATAAAAAGAGGCAAAAGATAGTTCCTTTCCTCAAGGGACTTGCAATCTAATGGTGGAAATAACATATAAACAAATGTTACAAAGTAAACACTATACAAGATAAATAGAAAATAATGTAGTTAACAGAAGGAAGCAACTGCAATTAAAGGGCTTTAGGAAAGGCTTCCTTTAGAAGGTAGGGTTTTAGTTAGAACTTAAAGAAAGTCAGGGAGGTTTATATATATGTATTTACATATATATCCTAAATATTGCTACATTCCTATTCCAGATGAATATAAAAAGTATTTATGATGTTCTCAAGGTTATTTAATGAGTCAATGAATAGAAACTAAGATGCCTTACTTTTAGCTACTGTTTTGTCCAGTGTCTTTTATTTTATTAGAGCACACTGACTTTGCACTCTCTGACACTGACCTTTATAGATTAAACATTTACATGAACAATGAGAATCTATAATGCATTAATTAATTTAATTAATTTACTTGAAACCATCATGAATCTATCAATGATAGAATTTTGGGAATGGAAGGGAACTTTGATATAACATAGCAATCTGACATTAAGTGGGGAATTATTTTTATCTTATTCATGGCCTATATAGAAGTGGTGATTTTTTCAAATTTAATTTTGAAAATTCCATATACTGGTTTTTAAAAATTATAATTACTATAGTATAATCTCTAACATATTTACAAGGTAACTACTTCTAAAGATTCTATTTGTAAATAGAATAGTTACCTTATAAGGTTGTTTATTATCCCTATTATATCATTTGATAAATTTATTTTTATTCAAAAGAGACAAAAATAAGCATTGGCATGTAGAATCAGCAATTCAAGTCAAAATTAAGTATGTTATATTAATAATAAAATTAGTATTCTAAGCAGCAAGGTAAAGAGCCCCTGGTTTCATTGAATTCACAGTCTATTATAGGGAGTGGGGGATAACATACAAACAATCATGGACATAAAAGATATATACAGCATGAATTGGAAATAAACTCAGAAGCAAGGCTCTAACATTTGGGCAATAAAGAAAGACTTCTTAAAAAAGGCAAGATTTTAGTCAAGACAAAGGAAAAAAATCTAATACATTTAAGGTATTTATAGAATAATTGCAAGATTCGGTATATTCTTCAAAATTTCTCCTTATGAAATTTAGAATGTACTCTTTGAAATTTCTATTTACATGTGACACAATGCCACAGAAGCTAGGAGTCACCTCAAATAGTATTAAGTACTCCCTCAGTAGAGGATTATGGAAAGTTTTGCTCACTAGACATGACTCACTCAAATATTTACTCACTTCATAGTTGCTTATGTGTCTAGCATTTTTGACTTGTACATGTTTTCATGGATTGAAAAGAGTAGCATTTGATATGGAAATGTTATACCAATGGTGGGTGTGAAATCATGAATGACAGAAAAGTATAGCTATAGCCAGAAGAATATGGAATGGAAGTGAGGTCAGTCTTGTGCAGGGGTTCTTAATCTTTTTGGAAATCATCGTCCCCTTTTCCTGTCTATTGAAACCATGGATCCTTTCTCAGAATAGCATTTTAGATGTATAAAATAAAATACCGAGAATTATAACTTAAGCCAATTATGTTGAAATATGTATGTTGAGATATTTTTTCAAAATTGTGATAGCATGCTATTTGTATATTTATTAACATTTCAAATAATAGGGCAAGTTATTTAAAATGGATACAGATTGCTTCATTTCTCAAATATATAGAGAACTGAGCCAAATCTATATGAATACAAATGATGTCCCAATTAACAAATGATTAAAGGATAAGAACAGATAATTTTCAGATGAAATTGAAACCATCTTTTACTCATATGATAAAAAGTTCCAAATCATAGAAATACAAATTAAAACATCACATTATATCTTTCAGACTGGCTAACAGGACAAGAAAGGAAAATGATAAATTCTTGGATGAATGTGCAAAAATAGGGGCACTAATACCACTGCTGGTTGAACTAGGAACTGATACAACCATTCTGGAGAGCAATCTGGAACCACATCCAAAAGGGCATCAAAATGTGCCTACCCTTTGATCCAGAAATATCACCAAAGATAGAAGAACAGACTATAACTATACAAAAATATTTATAGCATCTTTTTGTGGTATCAAAAAATTGGAAACTGATAGATAGGCATCAATTGGAAAATGGCTGAAAAAGTCATTGTTTCTGGTTATAATGGAATACTGTGAAAAATTATAAGATAATCACACAAAAAAACCATCTGGAAAGACATCTATGAAATGATGCAAAACAAAGTGAACAGAACCAGGAGAACATTGTACATAGTAACAATAAAAATGTATAATCAATTGTGAATGGCTTGATTATTATTAAAAAAGTAAGAATTATGGAAAGCTCCAAGAGACCCATGAAAAAGAAATTCATCCACCACCAATAGATAATGTCCAAATTCAAATTGAAATTGATCATTCTTTATTTTCTCCATGAATTTTTGTCTAGTGTAAACAATGTCCTTTTTCACAACTTGACAAAAACAGAAATATATTTTTTGATAATATGTGTATAACCTATATCATATTACCTTCCTTCTTGGGGAGGATTCAAAAGGAGAAAGAGGACATGTCAGAAAATGATTATATGAAAGTATAGTTCAATGGTCACTCAAGCTCAACTGCTCTACTTGTTCAAATTAGATGTTTTGATTTACTCTATTTCTGACCTAAGTGGATTTATCCAGAATTAGGCAGTCCAGTCTCCAATACCCACTCTACTCCATTGGTAACACCATGGAGATTCTGGTTTTTCTGTAATCACTGACCATCTTTTTAGCCCTACTGCAGATCAGAACTCTTAAGATCAGGTGAAATACAACCTTATACTCTCAGTAATAGCATCACAAATAATATACTAACACATCCAGCACATCTTATTGTTTATGAACATGTCATCCTGAAGGCTGTTATGATTTAAATTTTATAAAAACTTTAAATTATGGGGTGGTCACTGATAAAGAAATAGTAATGTCATAAGAGATGTCCAATAGATCTCAATCCCTTGTCCTAATGATTAAAATAACTGAACATACATTCTGATTAACAAAGGCAATTTTCTATAATTGGAATTAAAACTCAATTTACTAGGCAAGAAGAGGACATTAATGACAAGCACCAGAATTTTCCTGAGTTTTTTCTACTCAAACAGGAATTGCAGCAAGATTTTTGGCCTGAGATAAATAAGTTCATCTTGTGTTATTACCATCTTCAGTATAATTTAAATCAGAAACAAAAAGCTTGTAAATCCATGGTTCAAATTTAAAGCTATTAAAATAGAAAATAACTTGAAAGAGTTTCAGAGTACCTAGGTGTTCACAGATTACTTTTTTCAAATAGAGTGACAAAGAACATCATATTTCACCTTTGCTTTGTTAAAGCACTTCCTAGAGCATTTGAAAAAAAAAGTCAACCTCTATTCTCTTGTTCCACACTATCAGCTTAGCCAAAAAACTTGTAATTTCTTTTTTTTTTATTTGCATAAGTTTAGTTAGTCAATTTAGAACATTATTCCTTGGTTACAATAATCACATTATTTCCCTCCCTCCCTTCCACCCACCTTTCCCACAGCCAACGTGCAATTTCATTGGGTGTTACTTGTGTCCTTGATCAGAACCTATTTCCATGTTGTTGATGTTTGCACTAGGATGTTCATTTAGAGTCTACATCCCCAAATATATTCCTTTAATCTGTGTATTCAAGCAGTTGTTTTTCTTACATGTTTTTATTCTCTGAATGTGTATAGTGGTTTTTCTTATAGATTCCTCCTAGTTGTTCAGGATCACTGCATTGCCACTAATGGAGAAGTCCATTACATTCGATTGTACCACAGTGTATCAGTCTTTGTGTATAATTTTTTCCTGGTTCTGCTCCTCTCACTCTGCATCAATTCCTGGAGGTTTTTTGTAATTTCTTAATAGCAATCACAATGATGACTTCAGGAACTTGAATGGAAAGATTTATCTCATTCCTATGGTTTCAAATATCTGCCAGGAGTCAAGATGTCAGCTTAGGAGCATCAAAAGTCAAAACCTTTCTGACTTTCCTTCCATATCAATCCTTAAAAAGTGCTTCAAAAAAGTTGGAAATTGAAATTCAAAAGGAAGGAATCATGGGACTCTCCAGCTTAACACAACTTAAAAGGTAGGCAATGAGCTGATTTCTATGGTATAATGGAAAAGCCAGAAGTAAGACTGGGCTAGTCAAACTCTCTTCTCCCACCCAGTGCACTGAGACCCAAGATCAGAAATGGACTGACTATTGGATTGTAGAATGAAGGCTGCAACCACAATGGAGGAGAAGAAGAAGGAAATAATGATTGAAAGCTTCTATCAGGATAAATATCAATGAATAGAACCAATAGAAGATGATGAGATCCAAGGAACTCCAAGAAAAAGCTCAAACAATCAAGGGAATCAGACCCATGCAGAGTCTGGAAGAGCTCAAAAAAGAATTCAAAAATCAAAATGAGACAGGTTGAATAAAAATGGGAAAAGGAAAACAACAGCTTAAAAAGCAAAATGCATTATGTGGAAACAGAGGCACATGAATTAAAACAAGAGAAGAGTGTCCTAAAAGTCAGAATTAACCAACTGGAGAATGAGACCAAAAAGTTAAAGAATATAAAGAATGGCTTGAAGAATGAACCAAAAGGAAAAGGAGGATCTAAAGGTCACGGAAGAAATTCAGTCTTCAAAAATTAGAGTTGGGCAAATAGAAGTTAATGACTTCATGTAACATAAAGAAACAATAACACAAAATCAAAAGAATGAAAAAAAAATATGAAATACCTCATGCAAAAAAACTTACCTGGAAAATAGATACAGTAGAGACAATTTAAGAATTATTGGACTACATGAAAGTCATGACCAAAAAAACAAACAAACAAATAAACAACAATAAAAAAAACCCTATAAATTATACTACAGGAAATTATCCAAGAAAACTGCTCTGGTATACTTGAATAAGAAGGTTAAATAGAAATTGAAAGATTCCACAGATTACCTTCTGCATTAAATCCCCAAATGACAAGTCTCAAGAATGTTATAACCAAGTTCAAGAGCTCCCAGGTCAAGGAGAAAATGCTACAAGGAGCTAGAAAGAAGAAATTCAGATATAATGGAGTCCCAGTCAGGATCACACAGGATCTGGCAGCCTCCAAATTGAAGGACCAGGAAGATTTGGAATAAGATATTCTGGAAGGCAAGGGAACTGGGTTTAAATCAAAAATCAAATATCCAGTAAAACTGGCTATATTCTTTCAGGGGAAAGTATGGTCATTTAATGAAATAGAAAATTTCCAAGCATTCCTGAATAAAAGACCAGATGTAAACAGAAAGTTTGACATCCAAATACAAAATCCAAAAGAAGCATAAAAAGGTAAATAAAAAAGAGAAAAAAATCAAGGGCTCAATAAGATCAAATGGCTTATATTCCAATATGGAAAGATGATATCTATAACTCTTAGAAAGTGTTATCATTATCATAGTAGTTAGAAGAAGTATATGTAGAGGTTGTGGTAGCAAGTCATTTAGGATGATACGTCAAAAATATAAAAGAAGGGGTGGAAGAGGATACTACTTAGAGAAATAGGAAAAGACAAGTAAAATGGGTTTAAATATATCATATGAAGAAGCATGTGTGTGGGGTGGGAGTAGACCAATACAATGGAAGGAAGAGGTAGATGACAGGTATTGCTTAAGCCTTTCTCTCACTGGAATTGGCTCAGAGAGAAAACAACAGCCTGACTCATTAGGGTATAGAAGTGTATCAAATATCTTCCAGATAAACCAACCAACAAAATAAATCCTCTTTTTCAAAGTGTTGTAAGAGTAATGTTTTTCTCTTTTTTTTCTTCTTTTTTATGTAAAGTTAAGCTTCTGCTTTGAATTGAAATAAGCTCTTCAAGACATATTCTTGAACCAAAGAACTTCTACGTGGCACTTTCTTTTCTGGTCTTATTTCTTAACAAAAACCTTTCAGATGCAGTGATTCAGAAACATACATCTGATTAAGTTGATGACAATTGCAGATCTTTAAGGATCGTGATTGTCTTTCTTGCCAGGTTATGTCTGTAAAAAAAGAAAGAATGACTAAGATGTAAAGAGCTTCCTTTTACACTAAAATATCAAAACAAGTATCTCAAGGCTCCATCTGTATGTATAAAGTGTATGAACTTTTTCTTTTTTTTTTAAACCTTTGCTTTTTGTCTTAAAATTGCTATTGAGAATCAGTTTCAAGATAGAAGAACAATAAGGACTAGGCAGCTGGGTTAAATGACTTGCTCAGGGTCTCATAGATATGAAGTGTCTGAGGCCAGATTTGGACCCTAGGACATCAATTACCGGACCTGACCTCTATTCACCTAACTTCCCCTGAACCTTTTTATTTTAAGTCAAAATTTTATTTGTGGTGAGAAATAAACAAACAAAACAAAACAAAAATAAAAAAAAATGTTTATAATTTCCAAACTATAGTCATTGAGTTTAGCAGAGGAATTCACAAAATAAGAATTCTTCTTGCAAAGTATCAGAATTTGTCTGTATATCCAAAAATTTTACTGAAAGTGAAAGAAGAGGTTTCCATTGATTTTATAACTTTTTTTCAAAATCTGAAATATCAACTGGTAAAATGGTAGGTAGGTAGTACAATAGATAGAGCACCAGGCCTGGAATCAGAAGGACTTGAGTTCAAATCTTACTTCACACACTTCCTAGCCCTTCCCCTCTGTACAAGTCACGTCATTCCAATTGCCTAGAACTTGCCAATCCTTTCATTTATAACTTATACTAAGATTGAATGTAAACAATTAAACTAATTTCAAAAATATTTTAAATGACTTCTAACCCTCCAACAGACACATAGATAAAAAACGGCTCTCAGGAGTGATTTTCTTTCTAGTTTGACTGTTGTTGCCTATGGAGTTGCATGACTTTCTGCGCCTCCTTAGAAATGACTTTCATTTTTGATACTCTTTGATACTCTTCGAAATTCTGCCACAAAGTTAATTTTAAACAAGTGACATGTTAATGGAATAGAAATACACAGGCACCACTTGTACAACATATTATAGATGCTTTTATTTCATAACCCAATGTACAGAGGATAATACTAAAAGAAAAATAATAAATAGTTTTTTCGCTCAAAACTTAACAGTAGGGGCAGCTAGGTGGCTCAGTAGATAGAAAGTCAGACCCAAAGATGAGAGTTCCTGGGGTGAAATTTGGCCTCAGGTGCATCAGCTGTGTTACCCAAGTCAAGTCACTTAATCCCACCTGCCTAAACCTTACTACGCTTCTGTTTTGAAATCTCTACTTGGTATAGATTCTAAGATGGAAGGTAAGGGTCAAAAAAAATCTTAAGAGACTGTGCATGCCTTGTTTCATTATACAATGTGTTAGAAATAATGAGAAGTTACTTTAAATAACACACTTCAACAGTTATCTCAACTGATTGACACTTCGGAATTTCCCTAGAGATTTGGAACCTGAAGGTAGATCACCTCTTCTTAATGAGAGTTTAGAATTCTAATATAAATTCTCTAGTTTTCAAAAACTTTAACTAGCAATTTAAAAAACTCATTTCTTCCTGTGTATGGATAAAGAACTACAGACACGGAATGTTATAAAACAACATAAAAGTCCAAGTCACCCAACAAGAGTGCCTTCAACCACTTTTTGTTGGCCAAATGAAAGATAGGCATTTTGTCAGACAGTTGGCTACCTACAAAGGTATGAATATAGTTAGAAAGACTGTGCCCACCTGTGATTTAACAGAGACTCTAATAACTATAACAATTTAGAAATGGTGATTTTTCTAAATTATATTTAAGATATCATTACCAACTATTATATAATATGCAAATATTCATGATTTCTATTTGATTTTTAATAATACTATGTTTTGCTATCCCTAGTCATAAATGAAAAACTAAATTTCAGTTAGGGACTCGTGAAAATTGTTTGTTTGTTTGTTTTTTCCCCATCCAAGTTCAGCCTCTGAAATCAATAAACAAACTATAATCTCTGATCTATAATTACTATAAGGAATAGTAGTAGTAATACTAATAGCACTCTCTGGCTTTGATAGTATCTTTAAAGTTTAGCAAAAGGCTTTATATATGTTGTCTTGCTTGACCTTTACAAAGACTGTAAGGCAGCGCTGTCCTGTAAGGAAGCAACTGCAGCTATCAACATCCTGATTTTATAGTCGAAGAAACTGAGGCTTTGGGAGGCCAAATAGCTTGCCCATAGCTTGTGAAAAATAGAACTGGAACTACTTCTTAGATAATATATGTGTTTGGGAAGGTCTCTGATGATTATAAGTGATTTAGGCTTTTTTCTGGGCTCCTTTCAACTATGGCAACTGGAGGATGAGAAAACTGGAAGGAAAAGGTGACAAATCCCTCTAAAATTCTTCTAGATCAGATCTCAGTAGTCACAATTCTGTCACTATTTGGAGTCTCTCAGACTTAGTATATTAGTGCATATCTGGAGATTAGAAACTCTCATTAGAGGCTTAATCTGTCCTTATTCTATCTCCTATCGACAATGATATCTAGAGTAATCCTTGTTACAAAATATTTCTGTTCTCCATTCCAACATTTAGTTAAAATGTTCTTTCCCAAAAAGGTGTCACAACTTTAAATGTTGTTACTGGTATGGTTTCTGAAGGATCCGATAAAGCAGACTGTTGAAAAAGCTACAAGAATCTTACATAATAAAGATCAAATGGGAAACTCTGGGCCAAACAAAAAGAGCAAGACTATTGCATCCCTTTACCCCAAAGAGAGGCAGAGGGAGAAAGCACCAATGCAGACAGGCAAAGAGTTCATACGTTATATACTACAAATTCACACTCATATGTGCTATAGAGTTTACAGATCTCTACTAGTAGTTTGCACATTTATGCTGCAAGTTCACATATAGGAGTTTTTAAAGCTAAAGAACACAAAAGGTTGGTAACAAGGGAATATATAAAGCACAAAGAAGGTGAAATGACATCATGAATTCAATTAATAATTGGTTGCAGAGTTAATGCATGGGGACCGATATGATTGGCTGGAAGTTTGATAGTAGTGACTAGCAAAAGTTGCCTTCTTTCCCCATTGAACTAAGTAGAGCCCATTTTTGGAGTCCAGGGTGAGATAGCTGCCCAACACCTTCCACCTAACACACAGTTTCTAAGGTCAGCTAGAATTCCTTCACACCAAAAGAGATCAATGATTAACTGAACTAGATCTCTAAACTTATCCCATTACAGACCAGCTTAATTCTGAACGAAGTTCAAAAACATAGAAGCATGTCTAAAACAATTATAGCAAACATCATGATAGTCCAAAGTCTCTTCTGAAAACAGGATTTTTCCTAAAAGAGGTGAAATATTAAGTTTATTCTCTCTCTCCCTCCCTCCCTTTTTTTGGTCTCTCTCTGTCTCTGTCTTTCTGTCTATCTGTCTGTCTGTCTCTCCCTCCCTCCCTCTTTTTTGTCTCTCTCTGTCTCTTGTCTGTATTTCTGTCTGTCTGTCTGTCTCTCTCCCTCCCTTCATCTTTTTCAGAATTTCACACACACACACACACACACACACACACACACACACACACACACACACACACAAGTCTTCCTGAATGTTGGATGAATTGGTCTTCTTTAGAAGATTTGTAGGTGAAAAAAAGTATCAAATGGGATGAAAAAATATGTAGAATGTGTGTGTGCATGCGTGTGTGTGTGTGTGTGTGTGTGTGTGTGTGTGTTTTATGATCTGCAATGGCAGAAGATTTGCAAGTACCAAAAAAAAAAAAAATCCAGATACACTGAATAAAATACTCCATTACTTAAGGTTACCACTGGAATACTAGAAGGACTGAAATTGGTTACAAGTTGGTTACTGTCTACTGCATGTAGTTTTTCAAGGACTACCTTCAGTGTTTCTTCTCATATTACCAGTAGTCACTCCATCCCTCTCCAAAAAACTAGCTGTTTTATTATTTTCCTATTCAATTCCAAGTCGAACTAGGTTTCTGTGATTATTGCTGCAATACTAATGTATCAAAATTAGTGGTAACAATGGCTTTGTTTACTCATAAATATTGTTGGTTAATAATTCAAATAGATTGCTATGAATCAGAATAGAATATAGTTGACTGAATCACAAGGTTAAAATTATACAATACCAGGAAAATTTAATTTTAGCTATGCAATGTTGATATCAGATTTTCAGTTTCACAGTAATGCCTTGGGATTCTTGAATCAGTTTTTTTAGCAGCTTATTATTTTGTTTCATTGATGGTCAACTAAATTAGAATTAGGTGATAGAGTTCATTTCTAGATGTAGATTTGAAATTTTTTCAGAGGTCCTTTCTGTCAGTGCTGAGCTTCGCAGAGAGAGTTTGGAGAAAAATCAAGCAAATATAAACCAAATAAGTGATCCCACTGTTAACAAATATGTAGAAGTCAATAAGAATGTAAATGAAAATTATTCTTAAAATTAACAAATTATTAAGGTAATGACTTTCAAAAGAGAAGAACAATTAGCTTTCTGAGACTTTTTTTTAGTATGGAGAATGACAAAAATGTGAAGTAAATGGAAATAGATATGTAAGAATTAAAGACACAGAGAAATACACAAGGAGACAAAAAGTTTCAGGGAGAAAACAAAGCAAGAGTAATAATCCAAGCCTCACTAATTTATTCTTGAGATAAAGTTAAAAATCAAATATTAATTTGCTTCTTGTTCTCTTCATCTTGCCTACTAATTTCCTGACAAGTCTTCTCCAACTTAAGCAATTTAATACTATTAAAAGTTGTTTGAATTTTATATTTCCTAACTTCTGCAATTTAAATTTGTAACCTTAATTCAAGGATTTTTCAATTTTTTATATTAAATAATAAATGTGAAATCACCTAATGAATTCTTCCTATGATCCTTTTTAGTACTCAATTTCTAACATAAATTAGCTCTAGGGTCTAAATATTAATATAAAAGCTTTTAGTGGTTTAATTCCTTTTATTAAAGCTAAAATGTTTTAACTGGCAAAAAATTGTTATTTTGCATTTGAAAATGAACAGGGAATACTGTTGGCATTCAAGTCTTAAGAAAAATATCCTTTTGGGGTGCATTGGGAATAATAGTAATAGTAGTAAAAGTATTGTAGCAGTGTTTTCTTTTGGTTGGTTATACTTGCATTTGAATTCCTGTTTAAAGAAACTGCTACTGGATCTATTATTTCATTAGAATAGGAAATTCCCAGGAAGTGAAAATCCTAAGGATAAATAGGGTAGTGCCTTCTCTGCAATGTATATTCTTATGAATTACTTTGGATATAGGAGGACAACAGTTTTGTCTAGGGTCACATAACCTGTATGCTACAAAAGAGAATTTTGACAAAAACATTTTTTAAGCCTTGAATTGTTTTTCTATCCCATTATACTACTTTACTTCTCATGAGGTGGTGTGTATGTATGTGTTTAATTAAAGTAAAATTCACTTTGTAGTAGTTCAAGATAAGGTAATCACCCCCCACTCCTTTTAAAGGAGCTTCATTCCCACTGTTCTTTGATGCTCCTTACTTTATAATATATTAATTAATTGAAATGCTTTGTAATATTTAATATATGTTTCTCTATGGATAATAATTAGTCATTTAGATTGTGGATTTAATCTATCCTTTCTGATGCTGCATTTCTAAAAATGCTTTATTTTTCCTTTTCTTTTACCCACAAGGATTTTATGTGTGTTCAGAAAGAAAACATTCACAATTACTAATATTCAGTGATGAAGGCTAGAGGTTGGTTTAAAAGTAAAACACCACCTAGATTGCCCTTGCATGTTTTTGGCTTTCTGAAATTGCATATTGTTGAACTTAATTCAATCTCTTTTTCTCCTTCTAACTGGGTTCATGTGTTTATTCAGCCAGCATCCTCTGGGATGTTGATCTATGAATTATTCCTACCTTTCCCCTTATCTCTTTCATCTCCAATCATCTTCTAATAGATGCTATCTTTCCCCATAGCAGAATAAAATAAATCATGATATACTTCCCCACAAACATTTACCACCACCCAAAACCAGCCTTTATAATATTTTTTGACTTTTGAAATGCACTTAAATGTAATACTAATTGTCTTTTTTGTCTTTTTTTTTTACACTCAATTCCTGTTGAGTTTTAAGTCCATGAAAACCCCTGTTATCTAACCATGTTTCTTCTCAAGAGCCCTGGATTCAGCCTCAGAAAACCCCTATTTAATTCCTGGTACTGCCACTTGCCATCTACCTAACCTTAAGTCAAAAACCATTTCTGTGGGCCTTAGTTTCCTTATATATAAAGTGAAATGCTTGAATCAAATGACCTCTATGTCTCTTCAAGCTCTAAATATATTGATATGTTATATAAGTGAAATTGATTTTTTTTCCTAATGCAAAGGGATGGATTCCTTTTGGTAAAACCTATGGACTTCTCTCAGGATATTATTTTTAAACCCATGTACTTTAAATGCCTAGTATTACAAAAGAAACAAAATTAATTAAAACATTTATCAAAATATTTTTTAAAAGCAAACACTTCTACTAGTACTAAGAACACCTTTGTATGCTGAGTTTTCTCATATTTGACTCATTATTTTATTCTGTGGATATCACTTAAAAACCTGACACTATCATCTAATGTGTTAGCTTATTCTTTCATCTAGCCAAGGACAATTTCCTCTATTAATTCCTCTGCAGGCCTGTAAATATTCATTTACCATGATCAGCTCAGAATAACTCTGGCTTTCAGTATTGAGAGAGAGAGAGAGAGAGAGAGAGAGAGAGAGAGAGAGAGAGAGAGAGAGAGAGAGAGAGAAAATGTTGCCAGGTCTTTTGCCAAATTTCTGGTTTATTCTAGAAATTGAAAAGTACTCATATGTTTATATCCCTCTGGATATGATGCCACTTCTTTCTTCCTCATAATTTGGTTGTGAGAGGTAGACAAGGAATCTAGATAAATAGATAGATAGTCAGACAGACAGATAGATAGATATAGATATAGATAGATAGATAGATAGATAGATAGATAGATAGATAGATAGATAGATAGATAGATAGATAGATAGATAGATAGATGGATGGATGGATGGATGGATAGATAGATAGATAGATAGATAGATAGATAGATAGATAGATAGATAGATAGATAGATAGATGGATGGATGGATGGATGGATGGATGGATGGATGGATATACACTTGTTGGAAAATTTGCATGGTGAAATTAAGCTGTTAGCCTGAATGTATAGCTTCTAGCCTTTCTTTGCAACCTACCTATAGCTGCCAAACTTTTCTTTTCTAAGAAAAGAAACTATAACCCCTAAATGGAAAATAAATGGTTTTTTATTCCTATTAAGGAGTAAGGAAACAAATTATGATTTTGGATTTTAATGGAATATTACTATGTAAAAAGAAATTATAAAATTGAATGTTTCAGAGAAAACTAGGAAGGTCTCCTGTAAACTGATACAGATTAAAAGTAAAAAGAATTCCAGAGTAATTTATGCAAGAATAATAATTAATTATAGAGAATAACAACTTTGAAAGACTGTAGAATTCTAATCAATGTAATAGTAAACCACAAATCCAGAAGAATGAAAATAAAACATACAACAAATCTCTTTTTTTTTTAACTTTTACTTTTTATCCTAGATTCAAGACTGTATATTGGTTTCAAGGCAGTGGAGCAATAATATGACTTATCCAGAGACATACAACTAGGAAGTAACTATTTCATATTTAAAATCAAAACCTCTAATCTCAAGACCTAGTTCTCAATAATTCACTGAACACCTAACTGCACCCTATCTATTAATCTTTTTTAAGAGAGATAATCAACTTAAAATGCAGAAAGAGGTACATATTTTCAGACATTGAAATTATAAGAATTTATTTTTTTAAACTAAGCATGTTGATGAGAAAGATTTTTTTTGTTAGTTTCTTAGTTTTCCCATTGATGTAGCCTTTAAATTATGTAAAATATACAAGTGAACAAATAAGTAAATGTAATTTTATTATTTTTCTTTTTTTAATTTGGAAAATTTTATTTAATTAATTTAGAAAAATTTTCCATGGTTACAAGATTCATGTTCTCTCCCTCCCTTCCCCCCAACACCCCTCCCTTAGCTGAGGCACAATTCCACTGGGTTTTACATGTGTCCTTGATCAAAAACTATTTCCATATTATTAATAATTGTACTAGGGTGATCATGTAGACTCTAAGTCTACATCCCCAATCATATCCCCATCAACCCATGTGATCAAGCAGTTATTTTCTTCCATGTTTCTACTCCCATAGTTCTTTCTCTGGAGGTGGACAGTGTTCTCTCTCATAAGTCCCTCAAAATTGTCCTGGAATTGCATTGCTGCTTGTAGAGAAGTCCATTAAGAACAATTGTGTCACATTGTATCAGTTTTTGTATATAATGTTCTCCTGGCTCTGATCCTTTCACTCTACATCAATTCCTGAGATCATTCCAGTTCACTTAGAATGCCTCCAGTTTGATATTTCTTTGAGCACTATAGTATTCCATCACCAACATATACCACAATGTGTCCAGCCATTCCCCAATTGAAGGGCATCCCCTCATTTTCCAATTTTTTTGCCACCACAAAGAGCACAGCTATGAATATTCTTGTACAAGTCTTTTTTCTTTATGAACTATTTGGGGTACAAACCCAGCAGTGCTGTGGCTGGATCAAAGGGCAGACAGTCTTTTATCACCCTTTGGGCATAGTTCCAAATTGCCCTCCAGAATGGTTGGATCAGTTCACAACTCCACCAGCAATGAATTAATGTCCTGACTTTGTCACATCCCCTCCAGCATTCATTATTTTCCTTTGCTGTCATGTTAGCCAATCTGCTTGGTGTTAGGTGATACCTCAGAGTTGTTTTGATTTGCATTTCTATGATTATTAGAGATTTAGAACACTTTTTCATGTGCTTATTAATAGTTTTGATTTCTTTATCTGAAAATTGCCTATTCATGTTCCTTGCCCATTTATCAATTGGGAAATGGCTTGGCTTTTTGTACAATTGATTTAGCTCCTTATAAATTTGAGTAAATAGACCTTTGTCAGAGGTTTTAGTTATAAAGATTGTTTTCCAAATGTGTTGCTTTCCTTCTAATTTTGGTTATGTTGGTTTTGTTTGTAGAAAAGACTTTTTAATTTAATGCAATCAAAATAACTGTTTTACATTTTGTAATTTTTTTCTAACTCTTTCTTGGTCTTAAAATCTTTTCTTTCCCAAAGTCTGACAGGTATACTATTCTGTGTTCACCTAATTTACTTATAGTTTCCTTCTTTATATTCAAGTCATTCACCCATTCTGAGTTTATTATAGTATAGGGAATACAATGTTGACTTAAACCTAGTCTTTCCCCATACTATTTTCCAATTTTCCCAGCAGTTTTTGTCAAATAGTGGATTTTTTTCCCCAAAGGCTTGAATCTTTCAGTTTATCATAGACTGTCTTGCTGAGGTCACTTACTCCAAGTCTATTCCACTGATCCTCCCTCCTTTTTCTTAGCGAGAACCAAATTGTTTTGATGACCACTGTTTGAGATCTGGTACTGTTAGGCAACCTTACCTCACATTGTTTTTCATTATTTCCCTTGATATTCTTGATCTTTTGTTCTTCCAAATGAACTTTGTTAGATTTTTTTTTTCTATTTCAGTAAAAAAGTTTCATGATAGTTTGATGGGTATGTCCCCAAATAAGTAAATTAGTTGGGGTAGGATTGTGATTTTTATTATGTTAGATCATCCTACCCATGAGCAACTAATGTTTTTCCAGCTATTTAGATCTAGTTTTAATTGTGTTAAAAGTGCTTTGTAGTTGTGTTCATACAGTTCCTGTGTTTGACTTGGCAGATAGATTCCTAAGTATTTCATATTGTCTAGGATGAGTTTAAATGGAATTTCTCTTTCAAACTCTTGCTGCTGAGATGTGTTGGAGATATATAGAAATGCTGATTACTTATTTGGGTTTTTTTTTTTGGTATCTTGCAACTTTCCTATAGTTGTTGATTATTTCTACTAGCTTTTTAGTTTATTCTCTAGAATTCTTTAAGCAGACCATCATATCATCGGCAAAGAGTGATAGCTTGGTCTCCTCATTACATGTTTTAATCCCTTCAATCTCTTTTTCTTCTCTAATTGCTACTGCTAGTGTTTCTTGTACAATATTAAATAATAGAAGTGATAATTGGCATCCTGGCTTTACTCCTAGTCTTACTGGGAATGCTTCTAATTTATATCCATTGCAGATGATGCTTACTGATGGTTTTAAATATATACTGTTTATTATATTTAGGAAAGGTCCTTCCATTGCTATGCTTTCTAGTGTTTTCTTTTTTCTTTTTCTTTTTTTAATTTTTATTTGGTCATTTTCACACATTATTCATTGGAAACAAAGATAATCCTCTTTTCCTCCCACCCTCCCACCACCCCTCCCATACCTGATGCATGATTCCACTGAGTATCACATGTGTCCTTGATTCAAACCCATTTTCATGTTGTTGATATTTGCATTAGGGTATTCATTTGGAGTTTCTCTTTATTCATGTCCCCTCAATCCCTATAGTCAAACAGTTGCTTTTCCTAGGCCTTTTTACTCCCACAATTATCCTCTGCTTGTGGATAGTGTTTTTTCTTCTAGATCCCTGCAAAATGTTCAGGTATGTTATATAGACACTAATGTAGAAGTCCATTAGGTTCTATTGTACCACAGTGTTTCAGTCTCTGTGTACAATGTTTTCCTGGCTCTGCTCCTTTCGCTCTGCATCACTTCCTGGAGGTTGTTCCAGTCTCCATGGAATTCCTCCACTTTATTATTCCTTTTAGCACAATAGCATTCCATCACCAACATATACCATAATTTGTTCAGCCATTCCCCAATTGAAGGGCATCCTCTCATTTTCAATTTTTGGCCACCACAAAGAGTTCAGCTATGAATATTCTTGTACAAGTCTTTTTCCTTATTATCACTTTGAGGTACAAACTCAGCAGTGCTATGGTTGGATCAAAGAGTAGACAGTGTTCTATCGCCCTTTGGGCATAGTTCCAAATTGCCCTCCAGAATGGTTGGATCAATTCACAACTCCACTAGCAATGAATTAATGTCCCTACATTGCCACATCCCCTCCAGCATTCATTACTTTCCTTTGCTGTCATGTTAGCCAATCTGCTAGGTGTTAGGTGATACCTCAGAGTTGTTTTGATTTGCATCTTTCTGATTGTAAGAGATTTAGAGCACTTTTTCATGTGCTTTTTAATAGTTTTGATTTCTTTATCTGAAAACTGCCTGTTAATGTCCCTTGCCCATTTATCAATTAAAGAATGGCTTGATTTTTGGTACAATTGATTTAGCTCCTCATAAATTTGAGTAAATAGACCTTTGTCAGAGGTTTTAGTTATAAAGATTGTTTTCCAAATTGTTGCTTTCCTTCTAATTTTGGTTATGTTGGTTTTGTTTGTAGAAAAAACTTTTTAATTTAATGCAATCAAAATAACTGTTTTACATTTTGTAATTTTTTTCTAACTCTTTCTTGGTCTTAAAATCTTTTCTTTCCCAAAGTCTGACAGGCATACTATTCTGTGTTCACCTAATTTGCTTATAGTTTCCTTCTTTATGTTCAAGTCATTTACTCATTCCGAGTTTATCTTGGTGTAGGGTGTGAAATGTTGATCCAAACCTAATCTCTCCCACACTGTCTTCCAGTTTTCCCAGCAGTTTTTTGTAAATAGTGGGTTTTTGTCCCAAAAGATGGGGTCTTTGGGTTTGTCATAGACTGTCTTGCTGGGGTCACTTAGCCCAAGTCTATTACACTGGTCCTCCTTTCTGTCTCTTAGCCAGTACCAAATTGTTTTGATGACCACTGCTTTATAATAGAGTTTAAGATCTGGGATTGCAAGGCCACCTTCCTTTGTATTTTTTTTTTCATTATTTCCTTGGATATCCTTGATCCTTTGTTATTCCAAATGAACTTTGTTATTACTTTTACTAAATCAGCAAAAAAAAAAATTGGAAGTTCAATGGGTATGGCACTAAATAAATAAATAAGTTCGGGTAGGATGGTCATTTTTATTATATTGGCTTGTACAACCCATGAGCAGTTGATGTTTACCTAATTGCTCAGGTCTAGTTTTAGTTATGTGGAGAGTGTTTTGTAGTTGTGTTCATATAGTTCCTGTGTTTGTCCCGGGAGATAGATTCCTAAGTATTTCATTTTGTCTAAGGTGATTTTGAATGGGATTTCTCTTTGTAATTCTTGCTGCTGAGCTGTGTTGGAAATATGTAGAAATGCTAATGACTTATGCAGTTTTATTTTGTATCCTGCAACTTTGCTAAAGTTGTTGATTATTTTGACTAGATTTTTGGTTGATTCTTTAGGATTCTTTAAGTAGACCATCATATCATCTGCAAAGAGCAATAACTTGGTCTCATTCTTGCTTATTTTAATGCCTTCGATTTCTTTTTCTTCTCTCATTGCTACTGCTAGTGTTTCTAGTACAATGTTATGTAGTAGAGGTGATAATGGGCATTCTTGTTTCACTCCTGATCTTATTGAGAATGCATCTAGTTTATCCCCATTGCAGATGATGTTTGCTGATGATTGTAGATATATACTGTATATTATTTTTAGGAATAACCCTTCTATTCCTATGCTTTCTAGTGTTTTTAATAGGGATGAGTGTTGCATTTTATCAAAGGCCTTTTCTGCGTCTACTGTGATAATCATGTGAGTTTTGGTGGTTTGCTTGTTTATATGGTCAATTATGTGGATGGTTTTCCTAATACTGAACCAGCCCTGCATTCCTAGTATAAATTCTACTTGATCATAGTGAATTACCCTTCTGATCACTTGCTGTAGTCTTTTTGCTAGTATCCTATTTAAGATTTTTGCATCTATATTCTTTAGGGAGATTGGTCTATAGTTTCTTTCTCTGTTTTTGACCTGCCTGGTTTTGGAATCAGTACCATGTTTGTGTCATAAAAGGAATTTGGTAGAACTCCCTCTTTACTTATTCTGCCAAATAGTTTGTATAGTATTGGGATTAGCTATTCTTTGAATGTTTGATAGAAATCATTTGTGAATCCATCAGGCACTGGGGATTTTTTATTAGGGAGTTCTTTGATGGCCTGTTGGATTTCTTTTTCTGATATGGGATTATTTAAGAATTCTATTTCTTCTTCTGTAGTCTAGACAAATTATATATTTGTAAATATTCATCCATATTGTCTAGATTGGTATATTTATTGCCATTTAATTGGGCACAGTAGTTTTTAATGATTGCCTTAATTTCCTCTTCATTGGAGGTGAGGTCCCCCTTTTCATCCTTGATGCTGTTAATTTGCTTTTCTTCTTTCCTTTTTTTAATTAGATTGACAAATACGTTGTCTATTTTGTTTATTTTCTTAAAGTACCAGCTTCTAGCCTTATTTATTAGTTCAATAGTTCTATCACTTTCGATTTTATTAATTTCTCCCTTAGTTTTTAGGACCTCTAGTTTGGTTTTCGTCAGGGGGGTTTTAATTTGTTCACTTTCAAGTTTTTTTATTTGTATTTCCAATTCATTGATCTCTGCCTTCCCTAACTTGTTAATATATGCACTCAGGGATATGAATTTTCCTCTGAGTATTGCTTTGGCTGCATCCCATAAGGTTTGAAGGGATGTCTCACCATTGTCATTTTCCTCAATGAAATTATTAATAGTTTCTATTATTTGTTCTCTAACTAACCAATTTTGAAGTATCATATTATTTAGTTTCCAATTGATTTTTGATTTGGCTCTCCTTGTACCCTTATCATTATTTTTATTGCCTTATGATCTGAAAAGACTTCATTTATTATTTCTGTTTTTCTGCATTTGTATGCCATGTTTCTGTGACCTAGTGTATAGTCAATCTTTGTGAATATGCTATGTGTTGCTGAAAAGAAGGTATATTCCTTTTTGTCCCTATTTATTTTTCTCCATATGTGTATTAACTCTATTTTTTTCTAAGATTTCATTCATTTCTTTTACCTCTTTCTTATTTATTTTTTTATTTGATTTATCTAAATTTGGTAATGGTTGGTTCAAATCTCCCACTAATATAGTTTGACTGTCTATTTCCACCTTCAATTCTACTAGTTTCTCCATTAGAAACTGGGGTGCTATACTATTTGGTGCATACATGTTGATTAGTGATATTTCCTCATTATCTAAAGTCCCTTTTAACAAAATATAATAACCTTCCCTATCCCTTTTAATCAGGTCTATTTGTGCTTTGGCTTTGTCAGATATCATGATTGCAACCCCTGCCTTCTTTCTATTAGTTGAGGCCCAACATGTCTTACTCCATCCTTTAATTCTGACCTTGTGGGTGTCTACCCACCTCATGTGTGTTTCTTGAAGACAACATATGGTAGGGTTTTGTATTCTAATCCATGCTGTTATTAATCTACATTTTATGGGTGAGTTCATCCCATTCATGTTCAAAGTTATGCCTGTCACTTGTGGATTCCCTGGCATTTTGATATATTCCCCTAATTCTGACCTTTCTTCTTTAGCTATAACATTTTAAAACAGTGATTTACTTTAAATATGTCCCCCTCATCCCCTCCCTTGATATGCTTCCCTTTCTAGCCTCTCCCTTTTTGTTCCCTTCCCCTCCTACCTCTCCTTCCCTCCCTTTTTGTCTTCCCTCCTCTCCTACCCCCCCTTCGTTTTCCCTTCTCCCTTACCATGTTGGATAAGATAGAATTCAAGATCCCAATGGATCTAGATGCTCTTCCCTCTCAGAGTTGATTGCACTGAGAGTAAGGTTTAAGTAAAAACTCTCTTCTTCTCCTTCTTATTGGAGAATTCTTCCCCTCCCCTACTCATGTGTATCTTTGTATGAGAAAGATTATTCTGTTTAGTTTTTTTTTTCCCTTTCTATTTCATGGAGTATATCTTAGTAACATCGATGATTCCCCCCTCTCATTTTATTTCTTTCCTCCCTTTCTACATATCGTCTTGATGCCCCAATCTTTCCCTATGCATTATTCTTCTTACTACTCTAATAATGCATACAATTTTTGAGAGTTACACTTTACATTTTCCCCACATATTAATATATATAATTTGATATAAATGTAGTCCTTATAGAACAGAGTTTGAATAAAAGAAAAAGATAACATTTCCCCCCCTTTTCCATTTCCTTCATATTTACCTTTTCAAGTTTCACTTGCTCTTTGTGTTTAGATGTCAAACTTTCCACAGTGCTCTGGTCTTTTCTTGTATTTTGTTGAATGCCCATATATTCCCCTGGAAGTATATAGTCAGAATGGATGGATTGCTGATTCTTGGTTGAAGACCCAGCTCTCTTGCTTTTCTGAATATTATATTCCATGCCTTACGGTCTTTCAGGTTGGAAATTGCTAGGTCCTCTGTGACCCTGATTGGTGTTCCTTTATATTTAAATTGTTTTTTTTTTTCTGGCTTCTTGTAAGATTTTTTCTTTTGCTTGGAAGCTTTGGAATTTGGCAATTACATTTCTGGGAGTTGTCTTTTGGGGATTTAATGTAGAGGGTGTTCTGTGAACTCTTTCAATTTATATTTTGTCCCCTTGTTCTAGAATCTCCGGGCAGTTTTCTTGGACGATACTTTGTATTATGATGTAAAGGTTACTGTTTATTTCTTGCTTTTCTGGTAGACCAATGATTCTCATGTATGTCCTTCCTCTGTTTTCCAGGTCTGTCACCTTGTCAGTGAGATATTTTATGTTATCTTCTAATTCCTTAGTTTTTTACTTTGCTTTATTAATTCTTGCTGTTTTGCAAGATCATTGTCTTCCAGTTGCCTGATTCTGACCTTTAAAATCAGGTTTTCCTTTTCAGTTTGTTCTGACCTGTTTTTTGAGGCTTTGAGCTGTTCCTGCATTTGCATATTTTGGTCCCTCAGATTGCTGAGTTCCTTTTGCATTATTTTCCATTTTTCCTGCCGGAAAGCTTCCATCTTTTTGATAATTTCCAATTTAAATTCTTCCAGAGCTTGTGGAGAATTTCCATTTTTTTGGAAGGTTTTGGAGCATTTGTTTGTGTTTCCTCTTCTATTCCCTCTGTATTTTGTATTTTTTCTCCATAAAATGTGTCCAAACTCACCCCCTTCTTCTTGCTTTATTTGGTGTTCGGAGGCTGTTGCTCCTGTGCACTGTTTGCCATCTCTATGTTTTTTTTCTCCCCTTTCCAGTCAGAAATCTGAGTGAGAAGGGCTGGCTCTCAGTGTAAGGGTTTAATGCTGCTCAAAGCATTTAGCCTCAGGAAAATTCTCCATTCTCCGCAGCTGCGCTGTCTTCCCAGGTAAGCCCAGTGTCTGCCTTCCCCTGCCTGCCAGCATTTCGGGTGTTACTCCTTTCAGGTGTTGGTCTTTGGTGTTTTTAGTTAACTCCCAAGACCTGTGGGTGCCCCTTGCTCATTTTAGGGGATCCCTTTGCTCACTCATTGATTATAGCACGCTATTTCTTGGTGCCTGAGATCTGAGTTCCCCTTTCCTGCCTGCCAGGGTTTTGGGTTTTACTACTCACGGGGTGGGGGTGTGGTCCTTGGTGTTCTTATGCAGGTCCCCAGACCTGGGGCTGCCTGTTGTTCAGTCTTTGGTGCCCCTCCCTCACTTGTTGATTCTGGCCAGTGCCAACTTAAACTCTGGCTCTCTCTGCATGGTGGATGGTGGGAGGGTGGGTTAGCTTTTTATTCCCTTATATTGTGGCAATGCCAGAGTCCCACCTACCTTCACTGCTGCGCCTTACTGTGGGGTCTCTCCATTCTTATGAGGATAGTTGTTTTTGTTTTTGAGGGGGTCTTTTGAGGTCATCTGTGTCGTTGGGTCTGAGGAGAGGAAGCCAGCCATGTCTACTCTGGAATTATGCTTACCCAGAAGTCCCCTGTAGTGTTTTCAATAGGAATGAGTTTTGTATTTTGACAAAGACTTTTTCTGTATCTATTGAAATAATCATGTGATTTTTGTTTGTTTCCTTGTTGATATGGTCAATTATGTGAATGGTTTTTCTAGTATTAAAGCATTCTTGCCTTCCTGATATAAATCCCCCTGATCATAGTGAATAACCCTGGTAATCACTTGCTTTAGTCTTTTTGCCAGTGTTCTATTTAAGATTTTTGCATCTATGTTCATTAAGGAGATTGGTCTATAGTTTTCTTTCTCTGTTGTTGACCTGCCTGGCTTTGGAATCAGTGCCATGTTTGTGTTAAAACAGGAATTTGGTAGAACTTCTTCTTTGTTTATTATGTCAAATAGTTTGGATAATATTGGGATTAGTTGTTTTTTTAGTCCTTATTAGAATTCATTTGTGAATCCATTTGGTCCTGGGGATTTTTTCTTAGGGAATTCTTTGATAGCTTGTTCAATTTCTTTTTCTGAGATAGGATTAAGTATTTTATTTCTTCTTATGTTAATCTAATCAATTTATATTTATATATATATATATGTATATGTATATCACCTAGATTGCCATATTTATTGCCATATAATTGGGAAAAATCATTTTTAATGATTGCCTTAATTTCCTCTTCTTTACAGTTGAAGTCTCCCTTTTCATCTTTGATACTTTTAATCGGTTTTCTTCTTTCCTTTTTTTTATGAGATTGACCAGTACTTTGCTTATTTTGTTTTTTTCCAAAGTATAGCTCCTAGTCTTATTTATTAATTCAATAGTTCTTTTATTTTGGATTTTATTAATTTTTTCTCTAATTTTTAGCATTTCTAATTTAGATTTCATCTGGTGACTTTTTTACTTACTAGTTAATTTGCATGTCCAATTTATTGACCCTGCCCTCCATAATTTGTTAATATATGCGCTCTAGGATATAAATTTCCTGCTGAGTTCTGCTTTGGCTATATTCCATAGATTTTGATAGGATGTGTCATTCTTGTCATTTTTGTCAATGAAATTATTAGTTTTTTCTATGCTTTGCTCTTTAACCAATTTTAGAGAATCATATTATTTAATTTCCTATTAATTTTTGCTTTGCCTCTCAATCTATCCTTACTAATTATTATTTTTATTGTATTATGATCTGAAAAGTTTGCATTTATTATTTCTTCCCTTTTGCACTTGTTTGTCATGTTTTTATGACATAGCACTTTTTCTTTGCCTCACTTTCAAGCTGATTGATTTTGGCTTTCAAGGCCATATTTTCTGTTTCCAGATGGCTTATTTTGCTTTTTATGTTCTTTTCCCAATTGTCTTCAGCCTCTCTTAATTTTTTTTATTCTGAATTATGTTTTGAGTTCTTCCAAAGCCTATGTCCAATTTGTTGCAGTTTCTGTTTTTTTTTTCCTTGGTGTTCCTTGGTTCTCCTCTGATCCGTTTGTCGTTTGTTCTTTTTTCATTACTTGGATAGAAGCTGTTGATTGCAATGTCTTTTTTTTTCTTTTTCTGTTATTTACTCATAGTTTTTCCTTCTTTCCCCCTGTCATTGCTCCTCTAATTATTTCTTCTATTTGTGGGTTTGGGCTATTCTGTCCTGAAGGGGCTTCTTCAGTGATCTGCTGATGGAGTATTTAAGACTGATGGTGTTAATGAGGCCTCAGATCAGATCTTCCCCAGCTGGCAGCAGAAGCTGAAGGGGTAGGTGAAGTGAGTTGTACTTCCAGGCTTGCTAGCAAGGTATTCTATAGTGGTTACAGCCTTTGCCCTGGGATTTGAGTCTGCAGAGGCTGGATGTTCCCTGAGGCCAAAATCTCAAGAAAAGGGGCTGGAGGACAAGATGAAGTGTTTTGGCTGTCTCTAGGCTGGCCTCTCTGTACTTTTCCAGCTGCCTCCCTTCCTCCTGTGTTCAATGTCCTTCACCTGGCAGAGCTATGCCAGCAAGGTATTCCTTCTGGAGTAGCACCCTTGACTGCTCAAAGATTCTATCTACTACTGTAAACTTAGAACTGTATGTGGGGGAGGCGTCTTGGAACCTTCCTTCTTCCTTTCCCTTGAACCTGAGAGTTCAAGAATTCATGTTTTTTTTTGGAATACCTTTAAGTTGAATCTAGCAGGAGGGTCCCCTACCTCTGTCCTGATTTTCGATTTGGTTATCTATCTTCAAACCACTTTGTTTTTATTGGTATTGAAGAGTATTAGAGGTCTAGACTTTTGCTGCATCTAAGCTACCATCTTGACTCCACCTCAAATAAATGTATTTTTAAATAAAAGAAGCTACATATATAACTTTAGCTTGTATATGTCTATAAGGACACTTCAAAAATGTACTTCATTGGTCATCTTTGTGGCTTAGGTTCAGGAAGAGTTAAGGATCATTTCAAACTCTTTTTAAAATATACTAATAGCAATGTCAGTAATACAATTTTAGACCATATGAGGTTTTTCCTAAGCCAAATATTCCTCTTCATTATCCTGAATAAGTATACTTTTTTAATCACTTAACAATCAAAACAAGTCTCCACCTTATCAAGTTCATTATCAAGAAGAGAATGAATCTTCTTACTGAGTACAATATTGACCCTGTATTTGTGCTTTGCAAATTTACCCCAGGGACCATCTTCATTTCCTAGAGTATTACGTAGGTGATTAAAAAATAAGTCATCAATTAATTGGATGAATGTGTTTCTCTTTTGAAAGGTCCCTGCTGCTGCAGAAATACAATAAATTTCTTGGCCCTTCATCTATGGGCAGTTTATGCACATGAATAAACCAACAAATATTTGTAGTGAATCTATTATGTGCAAAGTTTGAACCAGTTGTGGTGGGAGATAGACACATTTATGATATAGTCTCTAAATATGAATTCAATCATATTAAATAGAGATTTACAGGTTCTAAATTATTTTCTTTAATAGAGCAGTGTGAGGTGGCAGAGACAAACATTACTGGCTCCAGTCTACAGATGACAACTATAGCTAGGAAGATGTAGCAAATTGCTTCTAGAAATGTAGTTATTACATATTGAAGTATATCACATGCCCATGTTTTTTTTTTGACTGCTAATCTGGATTTATTTCAATAACCTATATTGAGAAAACAGATTTTGTTTAAGCTTTCTTTAGATTTCTCAATTGTCTCTCCTCAACCTTGTGCCTTTGAAGAAGATGACTCCCAGTATGGAAAGGAACTTGTGATAAGATAAAGGGAAAGGAAGTCTCCAGGCTGACCCTAGGAAAACAAAGAAAGAAGAGCAGCATTATTTTCATCTGCTTGTTAGTTTGTTTTTTATAAGGGGAAATATATGATTTTTAATAAGGAGTAGATTGGTCACATGGTTCAGGAAAAGGACAGCCTTAGTGTTCTATAAATATTCTTGAATTGTAAAAAAAAACCTCTGGGAAAGTCTCTCACAAATTGAATGGATCATTGGTGGAGAATTTATGGACAAATATGCAAAGGAAAATTGCACACCTTATATGAGTTAGGCTATGATCTGTGATGATGGAATGAGTACCCACAATCAATGAGATCATAGATTCATTGGATTATTGGGATACTATATACATAGTATACTCTATATATAGTATACTATATACTATATACTAATACATAGTATATCTATACTAATGGTGGGCTTAGTAAAAAATTTCATAGTCTTACATTGTTTGAGTTTTCTATCATAAAGACTGTAAGAAAGAATACAAATAAAAATCCTATGGGTACACAGATAATTTTGCTAAAGAGGTTGGCATGTATTGGAAAAGTCTTATTTAATTAATGTAATAAGGTACTTTACTTACAGAATTACAGAAGCTAGGAACAGCATCTGGCAGTACTTAGTGCTTCACCAAAGTTTAGTAGTTCATTTGCCTTGAAAATGATCCTTACTATGGATTCTAAGAAGTGAGATAAGGTTTGTTTTTTGAAAGAACAGTATTTTCATAGACAGAATTACATTTTTCAAAGATCCCCTGTTTGAGGTTTCCTAGTCAACCATCTCTGGTCCTTCAGCTAGACATACATCAAGGACAGTAGCCTGGTCCAACAAGTGGGAGGAACAAAATCAAAGTGCCATATTTTTCCTGTGAAAAATTAAATAAAAAGTCAACATTTGAAATAGTGAATGGGACATTGACCAGTTTGAAGATCTGACTCAGCATTACTTCTGGAACTGTTGATAGGAGAATTAGGAACATAGACTTGTAGAGGTAGAAGAGAGCTTTAAAATATTGCATATAGTCCATACATATTTCCCTCCACATTTGTATAGGCTAGGAAAAAAGAATCTCAAAGACATTAAGTGGTTTGTCTGAAGTTCAGTAGCTAGTGGGACAAAAGATTTAAATATACTTCTTCTGATTCCCAGTCCAATGCCTCTTTAATGAAGATAACTTCAATAAAAACACAAAATCATACGTTCTATGAAATCATTTTTGGTATAGTTTTCCTCCTTAAATCAATTTATCTTCATTGTAAACTAAACTTACTTTTTGAGCCTTTGAATTTACTTAATCAGTATTAAATTTATGTTTGGACCTGAATTATTTATTTTGTAGTTGCTGGGGATTTAATTTCTAAATCCCAAAATGAATTTCTCAAGTAAATGGAATTATAGTAGGTTATTTTACAATAGAGGGAAGATATTAAAGAAGAGAGAAAAGGGGAGAGAGAAAAGAGAGAAAGCTCCAGCTTCCTCTGAACCAGTTAGAAATTTTAAGGCACCAGTCAGGGGTAAGGAGTCTCAAGATGATGGACCTTTCTCTGAGGTTCACACCTCCAAAAAATGCAAGGAAAGAAGTCAGCCTTTACACTCACCATGGTTACCATCTAAAAAGAAAGCAATCTGAGGTCTCCTGCACAAGCTCCTCTAGGGGTCCAGTTCCACAACCAAGTGAGATTGATGATTATTCCAACTCTGAGTCACTGAATGAATCCTTATGTGTCTCTATTTCCACTATTTAAAGACCTTTTTCTCTTATGTTACATCCCCTAAATTTTATGTCTACCAATCATAGCTGACACTTCACACCAGGACTGCCCACTCTTTCACACCTGGTTCACAGACATCCCACTCAATGTATGGAATGGATGCTCATACCTTTTGTGGTTAGTTCACACCTTTTTGTGGTTAAAATGGATATATCTACTTTAAATACTGGGTTTACACTTTGAGGATTAGAATAAAAAAATAGACAGGGGATTACAATTTAGTCTTCACAATAAAAGAAGAGCTAAGTACCTTCATTGTTACAATCAGGGGAGGACTAAATTCAATCTTCACATCAGAAAGTTTGCCAATTTTACAGTTCTACTATTTTTTTTATACCCTCACCTTCCAATTTAGTATCAAAACTGTGTATTATTTCTAGGGCAGAAAAGTGGTAAGGGTGAAGCAGTAGGATTTAAGTGACTTGGCTATGATCACACAACTATGAAGCAGATCTGCTCTTTACAGAGATTAAGAAACATTTAATATAGTCTTTGTACCTAGGAAGAGAAACCCTTTATTGTTTCCATTTAAAATGTTCCATTTCTATCCTTCTAACCTACTTCATAACCCCAGTGGCTCCCTATTCCCTCTCAGGATCAAAAACAAAGTCCTTTGTTTAGCATTTAGAAACCTTTATAATCTCATCTTTCTTGCCTTTCTAGGCTTCTTACACCTTACACCTTCACTAACTTTGAGATCCATTGATAAAAAGCCTTGCTGTTTCCCTCATTTGAAAACTCTCCGTTTCTCTGGCTGAACCTTACCCTTGTAATTCTATCCTGCTTTCCCTCTCCATCCCAGCTTCCACAGATTCCTTCAATTTTCAGTTACCATCCCACCTTCAGCATGAAACATTTCCCAGTACTCCTTAAATATTACTAACTTCCCCTCTGAGAATCTCCTCAATTTTTCCTGTATATATTTCATTTGTACCAATTTATGCGCAGACTATCTCCCCAGTAGTCTATGAGCTCCTTGAGAACAGTAACTATTTTTTTTTGTTTGTTATGTTTTGTTTTGTTTTGTTTTTTGCTTTGGTTTTCCTTCCTTTTTAACATTAGTGCCTAGCATGTTACCTGGCACTTGGAAAGCATCTAATAAATACTAGTTGACCAACTATGATTTTCCCTAACCAAAGAAATAATCCTGGAAATTTCCATATTAAGCCTGTTAGAATTTTTTTTTTGTGGAAGGTCTTTTATCTTGCCAATGATTTTTTAATTTTATTTTGGACAATGATTCTAATTATGCCTGCTGTTAAAAGGTTTTAAATTAGGTTAAATATTATCAACAGTAATATACTTTGATTCTGTAATACTGGGTGCATGCAACTTCTGATAACTTTCTGGCATATTACTCCAGACCAGAAGGGAAATAGCCCAATTCCCTTTATTAAAAAATGAATGGATGTAAAACAATAATTAAATTTTTAATGGGATGCTGTAGATTCAATTTGGACCTTCACATTCTTATGTAGTACTGCACAGCCAAGTCATTGTGTATTTGTGAGAGGAGGTTGTACAATATAAGCAAAATATTGGGTCTTTTGGCTGTGAATCCTAAGTGTGTGGATTTATGCTCAAAGTAAAATTGTGGCAACATTCAACTGAAGCTAAGAAGCTCCTTCCATACTTTTTCCCTCATTCTTTTGTATCAGTTTTTTTTTTTTCCATTTCACCATTTTGGGACATTAGGCTCAGATTTACTGTGACCTAAAGAGATGATAGGAGAGGAACAGCTAAGTGGTTCAGTGAAAAGAGTATTAGGCTCAGATTCAAGAAGACATATTGGTGAGTTCAAATCTGCCTTTAGATACTTTTTAGCTGTATAAGCCTGAGCAAGTTACATAATCCTATTTGCCTCAGTTTCCCCATCTGTAAAATGAGGTAGAGAAGGAAATGGTAAACCACTCTAGTATCTTTGCCATGAAGCCCTCAACTAGAGTCATGAAGAGTTGCACTTGACTGAAACAACTAATTTACTTAATAATAACAACAACAAAGGCATATGAACAGGACCATTAATCCTATACTAGACATCTCTTTTTTGGTACTGACAATTATTTTTTTTTTTTATGTAAGTAGGAGGACTATCCTTTTTGTTAGTTTTCCATTCATTTATTATAAAATTATTACAATACTTATCAACATGTTCAACATTAAACATTCTTATGATTTTAGCCAGTTTTTTATTCTTAAATTGCTCTACCTATTTTTTTTACTTCCCAGATATGAGATATCCTTTTAGACAAGATATGAAAGGTTTGTTGAATTGATGTTTTATTTATACTAGTCCTAAATATTAGGGGATTCAGATTATTCTTGTATTTCTAGCAAACACTTATTTCATTAAAAAGCCATATAATATAAAATAACAAACAAAAGTTCTATAATCAAACACCAATTACTAATAACTTTCCTCACCTGCATGAGAAAAAATTGAATAAAATAAATGTGTTGAATTTATAGAATCAATAGCAAAGTTCATTTTGTCCTCTTACTCCAATATGTTTGGCACCTGACCAAAATATCTATGTAGAATTGTTAGAATTTGAATAGTAGATGTATAATTAGTGTAAGATTAATGTACATTATCTAGTACTTTAGCATAAGAAACTAGTATCTAATGCTAATATTCTACAATTTTCTACATATGAGGAAGTATATTAAAGTAGTTTTGCTTACTTCATTCTGCATCAATTTTATAAAACATTCCATGTCTTATTAAAATATTCTATTTATTTCTAAACACTGATTTAAAAATAATGTTCTATCAAAATTAGATGCCACAGTTTATTCATTTACCGACTGTTGAGGCATCTCTCTATTTTTCAGATTTTTGCTCTCACAGAGTTACAATAAGTATTTTTGAACATGAAAGATCTTTTCCTATTTCTCTAATTATGGAGTCTAAACCTATCTGTGTTACAGTTAAATCGAATGTCATGAACTGTTGGTTCATTTTTCACTTATAATTCCATTCCAGGATAGTAGTACCCATTCATAGGTATACCAATAGTGAATCAATATTCTTGTTTCGCCACACCACCTCCAATATTTATACTTTTTCCTGTTTTTCAGCTTTACCAGTCTATTGAATGTGATGAGAAATCTCATAATTCCTTTAATTTAAATTTCTTAAAAGAATAGTCATTTGGAGCATTTATTCAAATGGTTGTTGAGAGTCTAGATTTGAGAAATACTTGTTAATAACCTTAGATGATCTATCAATTGGGAAATAGGCTCTCATTTGTATAATTTGAATAAGTTCTTTATCTATCTTGGAAATGAGGCAATTACAAGGAAAAGTGCCTGAAACTATTCTGAATGTTATAAGAACTATGATAAAACAACCATCCAAGATTACAGTGGACCAATAATAAAAGATACTATCAGTCTCCTATTGAGATGACTGAGTCACACACACATATCTATATATACATAGAAAAAGTCGATATATAAAACAATATATGACCCATACTTATGTTTAAATATATATATATATATATACACATATAGGTACATAAATGTGCATATATATTCTTATTTGCTTATATTCATTGAGGGAATTTGTTTTGCATGATTATTCATATTTATTATAGGGAATTGTTATTTTCTTCTACTGGGAGAGGAAATTGATTTAAGTTCATTTGAAAAAATGGAGATTTTCTTAATTTTTTACCAATGAATAAGTGATATAAAGGCTTTTTTTTTTCTTTCTAGTGTCACATGAATCAATTTCAGGGACAAGAAGAAGCTAAATTTTCATGTGATCCTGGGTTATTCAATTTACCTATATCTTGAGATATTCATCTGTAAAATGAAGTCATTGTATTTAGGAGTCTTCTGAGGTCGTTTTTTTCCAGCTCAAATTTTATGACCCTGTATTTTTTAGTCAAGGTAAAAGCAAATATAAGTGATCAGGTGAACTTTTCTGAATCCAGATGCACACTGTTAAGTTCAAAATAGTAGTAAAAAAACAAGCCGATAACAAAGAATAATTTAGTATGCAGAATGAGTGATTTTAAGAATAAAATTAATAATAAGTTATTTTTTAGAGGTGAGTTTGAGATGCCTACAGAACATCTAGATGTAGATGTCCAGCAAACAATTGTCATTTTAGTCTGAGAGTTACAAAGTGGGATGAGGTATGTTTATAAAGATATAAGAATCATCCACAGTGAAGATGGTAATACTTCCTTTTTGAACAAATAAGTTCGCCAACAGAGAGAGTACATAAAATGGTTCGAGGACAGAGCTATGTGGGAAACACCCATTCTTAGGGAATGGGAAATAGATAACGATACAAGAAAAGAGAGTGAAAAAGAAGGTTGGACTGTAAGAAATGAATGTCATGAAATATAAAGAAAATCACTAAAAGAAACAGTATTCAAAATATTTACCCTATAAAAACCTTCAGATAGATCAAATAGAGTAATGAAGGAGAAAATAAAGCATTTTCTGTTTAAGCCAACTATTATATGCAGAACACTGTGTTAGCAAAAAGGGATTATGTGCTTTTTGGAGACTTATAAGACTTTCATTTATTCTGGGGAACTTTATTAATATGTTTATTTGTTATATTAAAATTCTCTGATATATCCTTCCCTTGCAGTTGGAGACCTCATTTGCTCTAAAATGTAGTATTCTGAATGACTCTTAAATCTTTATAAATTAATGCAACCAAAATTCTCCACTTTATATCTCACAATGCTCTCAATCTTGATGAATTCTTCTCCTATCCATAAATCTGATAGGTAATATGTGCCCCATTCAAGTTTGCATATGACGTCTACTTTTATGTCTAGGCGATGTTTCCATTTCAATCTTATCTTGGTAAATGATGTAAGATATGGGTTATACCTAATTTCTGCCAAACTGTTTTCCAGGATTCTCAATTTTTACTCATTAGAGAATTCTTATCACCAAAACTTTGAGCTTTACTTTTGTCAAATACAAGATAACCATGATTATTTTACTACAGTTGTAGGACTGTTCTTTCCCTCTGATCCACCTTTCTATTTTTTTAGCCAGAACAAGATAGTTTGATGAAGAGTGCTTAATAATACAGTTTAAGATCTGTTAATGCAAAACCTATTTCCTTTACTTTTTTTCAATAATTCTTTTGATATTCTTAACTTTTTTCTTTCAAATGAATTTTTTATTACTTTTTCTAACTCCAAAAAATATATTTTGGTAATTTAATTGGGATAGCTTTGAGTAAGTAAATTAGTTTAGGTATGATTATCATGTTAATTATATTGTTTCTGCCTAGCCATGAGCAGTTATTTCTTCAATTATTTAAAAATGACTTTGTGAAACTTTTAAACAAACTTTCATGCAAAGTGTGTCATGAATGGAGAAAATACCAGTTTTATACTCAAGAACTCTCTTCTTAGTTCATGGTTTGATATTAATAATGTGACCTTATATAAATCATCACCCTTCTGAGACAGTTTCCTTTTTATTAAAATGAGGCAATTGAAAAAATAACCTTTAAAATCCTTTCTATGTCTATTCTGTTAAGTTAATGCCTGGTCATTTAGGACTGAATTGTCAAATCAGGAATCCCAATTAAGAGAAAGAACTTTGGATTTGGAGTTCAAATGCAGTATTTGAAATCTGGCTCTTCCAGTTATGACCTGTATTACCTAGGAAAAATCAGATAACCTCTTTGGGCCTCATTTTCAAAATCTAGAAATGGGATAGGATTGGCATTCTAAAAACCTTTCCAGCTCAAAAATCTAAGATCTGTGACCCTTTAACCCAAAGTAATTTCTGATTAGTTTGGGGTGAGTGGGATACTGGGAACCCTTGTCACAAACAAAAGAGAGTTAAATGTGGCATAGCAGTGAGATTAATTTTATCTCTTAGATTCACTCTGGTTTGCTGAAAGCCCAAGGGTCAATTTGGGAAGTATCTTTCAATGAAATTTTATATTGTTTATTATACTTTGGTCCTTAAAGATAATCTTAAAGTCATATATATGGTTACAAATATCCAGACCTTTAAAAAACATAGAGCAAATCCTAATTAGAGGCATAGCACAAACACCCCATGGTTTGACTATAATGCTATTGGATACAGGAAAATCTAATGATGGTATAATCTAGGCTAAATTAAATTAAGGTTTAGATTAAATAAAGTATTATGTAATATTTCATTAAATGTTCAAAGCTTATTAATATAGAATTCAGTAAGGTAGTAAATAACATTATCTGTTGGTATTTACATGGATGTTTCTAGTTTCAACTTTGGTATTAAATTCAGTCTAACATCTTTAGTAAAGATTTAGAAAGGAAAAAAAGTAGAATGGAATAAAATACCACAGGACAAATCAGCAGTTGGCATTATCCCTCATAATAACAAAATTATAAAGTCAAGGAAATAATTTAATGAAAATACAAATGAAAATAAATGTTTTAAGCATGTTCATAACATAGCGGAAAATTTAATTCAGCTATTGTTCATGAAAATAGAATAAAGATAATTTTATTAAAATGGTCCTAAATTTTTCACCTAAATATTTATTAGAAATAAAATAAATGCATGCACATAAATACATAAATATCTTTTCCCCCTAAATTTGTTTTACAATTTCAGTAGATCAATGAGATTGATTCAGTGTTATAAATCAAAGCCCTTTCATGCCTTCTCTTTCTACCCAACTATAGTCTATCCAACTGTAAATCTTCCAAAAGTATTACATGAATTAATCTGAGGAATGTGGCCAGGCATTTGCCCTTGGTGATCACTTGGCATTCCATGAGTACTAGTAGTATAGCATTCAGCATATCGATCTTTTATTTCCTACTCTTTTTCCATAAATGACTCACCTCCTGTAGTGGATATTCTTTTCTTTGGTGACATCCTTTATGCTTTTCATGTCTGGGAACCATCATTTGTAATATATTTCATCCTTTTCTATCTACCATTGTCCTTCAAATGGACATTATGGCATATTACATGACACATTCATAAAGTAATACTAGTGAGAAGTTTGGTTTCATTGAAAAGACCTCAGAGGGACTTCCGGTCAAGATGGCAGCTTAGAGAAAGCTAAAGTTTAGAGCTCCAGAAATCCTTCCTTACCGATCTCTAACCAAATGCTCCTAGGGCACCGAAATTCAAAACAAACAGAATAGGCCCCAGGAACACTCCTCCTGGACCTGGATCAAAAGGTAAGGCCCCCCAAATGTCAGAACCTGAGATCACTTGGATCTAAGGGGTAGGCAAAAGGAAGGTCCCAGGACCCATCCCCCCCAACCCAGAGCTCTGAATCCTAGGCAGCAGCAGGAACCTCAGGGCAGGCAAAAGGGCCTCGGGAGCCGGCTATTCTGAAGGCCACATCCTGAAAACAACCTGATCCAGTCACGGGGGCACCCAGACAGCAGAGAAACAGAGAGAGACAAGGGGGGGGCCTGTAACCCCCTGACCAGATCCTTCCATCTGAGTCTCACCAAAGATCCATGCTTCAGGGCATACTCAGTCTGAGGTTAATCCTATCACCAGCCCTTGGAGCTCCAGGAAGCCACAGCCCCTCCCCCTCAGAGTGCAGGCTCGTCTGGCCAGCAAAGGCATTGAAATACATCTGAGAGTGTCAAGCCAGTTACACAACATAGAAGTAAGGCAACAGAGAAGCATCGGGAGGGAAATGAGGAGGGTGGTAACACCAAAACACCAAAACACCAGTAATTCCTAGCTTCCTGGGGAAGACAGACAATTTGCCTGGGGCTAAAGCTACTGAACACCAGACAGATAACAGAAGAGCCAGCCCCCCTCACTCAGATAGAGATGGCAAACAGCACAGAAGCAAAAAAGCTTCAAAACAACAAGAAAAACAAGAAGGGGGCAACTTTGGACACATTTTATGGAGTAAAAATACAAAATACAGAGGAGATAGAAGAGGAAACACAAGCAAATGCTCTGAAACTTTCAAAAGGAAATGGAAAATCTCCACAAACTTTTGAAGAATTTGAATTGAAAATGTTAAAAAAAAGATGGAATCCTTCTGTTAGGAAAAGTGGGAATTAATGCAAAAGAATTTCACACAACTACAAAAACGGTTTGACCAAACTGAAAAGGAAAACCAGGCTTTAAAGGTCAGAATTAGGCAACTGGAAGACAACGAGCAGGTAAAAGAGCAAGAATCAATAAAGCAAAGCCAAAAGATCAAGAAACTAAAAGAGAACATAAAATATCTCACTGACAAGGCGACAAATGTGGAAAATAGAGGGAGAAGAGATAATTTAAGAATAATTGGACTACCAGAAAATCCAGAAATAAACAGCAAACTCAACATTGTAATACAAAATATAATCAAAGAAAATTGCCCAGAGATTCTAGAACAAGGGGGCAATATAGCCACTGAAAGAGCTCACAGAACACCCTCTACACTAAATCTCAAAAGACAACTCCCAGGAATGTAATTGCCAAATCCCAAAGCTTTCAAGCAAAAGAAAATATCTTACAAGAAGCCAGAAAAAGACAAGAAAAAGACAATTTAGATATAAAGGAATGCCAATCAGGTTTACACAAGACCTTGCAAATTCCACTCTGAATGATCGTGAGGCATGGAAAATGATTTTCAGAAAGGCAAAAGAGAGATGGGTCTTCAACCAAGAATAAGCTATCCAGCAAAACTGACTATATACTTCCAAGGTATTGGCAAGTATGGACATTCAACAAAATAGAAGATTTCCAACTTTTTTCAAAGAAAAGACCAGAGTGCTGTGGAAAGTTCGGTATCGAAAAACAAACAGCATGGAATACCAGAAAAGGTAAATATGATGGAAAGGGAAAAGGAGAAAATTGTTACCATTTCATTTATTCAAACTCTCTTCTATAAGGACTACATTTATATCAATCTCTATATATTAATATATGGAAAATGTAATGTGTAAATAGGGGAAAAAGAAAAATCAAATAGAATAATCTTTCTCACACAAAGATTCACATGGGAAGTGGAGGGGAAGAAAACTCCTATAAGAAGAAGGGGAAGAGAGTTTTAACTTAAACCTTACTCTCAGGCAAATCAACTCTGAGAGGGAAAAACATCCAGATCCATTGGGATCTTGAATTCTATCTTACCCAACAAGGGAAGGAAGAAGGGAAAACCAAGGGGGGAAGGTGGGAGGGAAAACAAAAAGGGAGGGAAGGAGAGGAGGGAGGGGAGGGAACAAAAAGGGAGGGACTAGAAAGGGAAACATATCAAGGGACGGGACAAGGGGGACTGATTTAAAGTAAATCACTGGACTAAAAGTTAGAGCTGAAAAAGAAAGGTTAGAATCAGGGAAGGATATCAAAATGCCAGGGAATCCACCAGTGACAGTCATAACTTTGAACATGAATGGGATGAACTCACCCATAAAATGTAGACGAATCACAGAATGGGTTAGAACCCAAAATCCTACCATATGTTGTCTTCAAGAAACACACATGAGGTGGGTAGACACCCACAAGGTAAGAATTAAAGGATGGAGTAAGACCTTCTGGGCCTCAACTGATAGAAAGAAGGCAGGAGTTGCAATCATGATATCTGATAAAGCCAAAGCAAAAATAGACCTGATTAAAAGGGATAGGGAAGGTAATTATATTTTGTTAAAAGGGACTTTAGATAATGAAGAAATATCACTAATCAACATGTATACACCAAATAATATAGCACCCAAATTTCTAATGGAGAAACTAGGAGAATTGAAGGAAGAAATAGACAGTAAAACAATATTAGTGGGAGATTTGAACCAACCATTATCAAAGTTGATAAATCAAATCAAAAAATAAATAAGAAAGAGGTAAAAGAAATAAATGAAATCTTAGAAAAATTAGAGTTAATAGACATATGGAGAAAAATAAATAGGGACAAAAAGGAATACACCTTCTTCTCAGCACCACATGGCACATTCACAAAGATTCACCATACACTAGGTCACAGAAACATGGCATACAAATGCAGAAAAGCAGAAATAATAAATGTAGCCTTCTCAGATCACAAGGGAATAAAAATAATGATCAGTAACGGTACATGGAAAACCAAATCAAAAACTAATTGGAAATTAAACAATATGATACTCCAAAATTGTTTAGTAAGAGAAGAAATCACAGAAACTATTAATAATTTCATCGAGGAAAATGACAATGGCGAGACATCCTTTCAAACCTTTTGGGATGCAGCCAAAGCAGTAATCAGAGGTAAATTCATATCCCTGAGTGCATATATTAACAAATTAGGGAGAGCAGAAATCAATTGGAAATGCAAAGAAAAAAACTCGAAAGCAATCAAATTAAAAACCCCCAGCAGAAAACCAAACTAGAAATCCTAAAAATTAAGGGAAAATTAATAAAATAGAAAGTGATAGAACTATTGATTTAATAAATAAAACTAGAAGCTGGTACTTTGAAAAAACAAACAAAATAGACAAAGTACTGGTCAATCTAATTAAAAAAAGGAAAGAAGAAAAGCAAATTAACAGCATCAAAGATGAAAAGGGGGACATAACCTCTAATGAAGAGGAAATCAAAGCAATCATTAAAAATTATTTTGCCCAATTACAGCAATCTAGGCGATATGGATGAATATATACAAAAATACAAACTGCCTAGAATAACAGAAGAAGAAATAGAATTCTTAAATAATTCCATATCAGGAAATGAAATCCAACAAGCCATCAAAGAATTCCCTAAGAAAAAATCCCCAGGGCCCGATGGATTCACAAGTGAATTCTATCAAACATTCAGAGAACATTTAATCCCAATACTATACAAACTCTATGACATAATATGCAAAGAGGGAATTCTACCAAACTCCTTTTATGACACAAACATGGTACTGATTCCAAAACCAGGCAGGTCAAAAACAGAGAAAGAAAACTATAGACCAATCTCCCTAATGAATATAGATGCAAAAATCTTAAATAGGATACTAGGTCATCCAGCATGATCAAGTAGGATTTATACCAGGGATGCAGGGCTGGTTCAATATTAGGAAAACCATCCACATAATCGACCATATCAACAAGCAAACCAACAAGAGCCACATGATTATTTCAATAGATGCAGAAAAAGCCTTTGTATAAAATACAACATCCATTCCTATTGAAAACACTAGAAAGCATAGGAATAGAAGGGTCGTTCCTAAAAATAATAAACAGTATATATCTAAAACTATCAGCCAATATCATCTGCAATGGGGATAAACTAAATGCATTCCCAATAAGATCAGGAGTGAAAAAAGGATGCCCATTATCACCTCTACTATTTGACATTGTACTAGAAACAGTAGCAGTAGCAATTAGAGAAGAAAAAGAAATTGAAGGCATCAAAATAGGCAAGGAGGAGACTAAGCTATCGCTCTTTGCAGATGACATGATGGTCTACTTAAAGAATCCTAGAGATTCAACCAAAAAGCTAATCAAAATAATCAATAACTTTAGCAAAGTTGCAGGATACAAAATAAACCTACATAAGTCATCAGCATTTCTATATATCTCCAACACAGCTCAGCAGCAAAACCTAGAAAGAGAAATCCCATTCAAAATCGCCTTAGACAAAATAAAATACTTAGGAATCTATCTCCCGAGACAAACACAGGAACTATATGAACACAACTACGAAACACTCTCCACACAACTAAAACTAGACTTGAGCAATCGGAAAAACATTAACTGCTCATGGGTAGGACGAGCCAATATAGTAAAAATGACCATCCTACCCCAACTGATCTATCTATTTAATGCCATACCCATGGAACTTCCAAAAAATTTCTTTACTGATTTAGAAAAAAACATAACAAAGTTCATTTGGAAGAACAGAGGATCAACGATATCCAGGGAAATAATGAAAAAAAATATTCAAAGGAAGGGGGCCTTGCAGTCCCAGATCTCAAACTATATTACAAAGCAGCAGTCATCAAAAAAATTTGGTACTGGCTAAGAGGCAGAAAGGAGGATCAGTGGAATAGACTTGGGGCAAGTGACCTCAGCAAGACAATATATGATAAACCCAAAGATCCCAGCTTTTGGGTCAAAAACCCACTATTCGATAAAAACTGCTGGGAAAACTGGAAGACAGTGTGGGAGAGATTAGGATTACATCAACACCTCATACCCTACACCAAGATAAATTCAAAATGGGTGACTGACATGAACATAAAGAAGGAAACTATAAGTAAATTAGGTAAACACAGAATAGTATACATGTCAGACCTTTGGGAAGGAAAAGACTTTAAAACCAAGCAAGACATAGAAAAAATCACAAAATGTAAAATAAATAATTTTGATTACATTTGTTTGTTTGTACAAACAAAACCAATATAACTAAAATCAGAAGGAAAGCAACAAATTGGAATGCAATCTTCATAAAAACCTCTGACAAAGGTTTAATTACTCAAATTTACAAAGAGCCAAATCAATTGTACAAAAAATCAAGCCATTCTCCAATTGATAAATGGGCAAGGGACATGAACAGGCAGTTCTCAGCCAAAGAAATCAAAACTATTAATAAGCACAGGAAAAAGTGCTCTACATCTTTTATAATCAGAGAGTTGCAAATCAAAACAACTTTGAGGTATCACCTCACATCTAGCAGATTGGCAAACATGACAGCTATGGAAAGTAATGAATGCTGGAGGGGATGTGGCAAAGTACGGACATTAATTCATTGCTGGTGGAATTGTGAACTGATCCAACCATTCTGGAGGGCAATTTGGAACTATGCCCAAAGGGCGCTAAAAGACTGTCTGCCCTTTGATCCAGCCATAGCACTGCTGGGTCTGTACCCCAAGGAGGTAATAAGAAAAAAGACTTGTACAAGAATATTCATAGCTGTGCTCTTTGTGGTGGCAAAAAATTGTAAAATGAGGGGATGCCCTTCAATTTGGGAATGGCTGAACAAATTGTGGTACATGTTGGTGATGGAATACTATTGTGCTAAAAGGAATAATAAAGTGGAGGAATTCCACGGAGACTAGAACAACCTCCAGGAAGTGATACAGAGGGAAAGGAGCAGAACCAGGAAAACATTGTACACAGAGACTGATACACTGTGGTTCAATCGAAGCTAATGGACTCCTCCACTAGAGACAATGCAATGTTTTTGAACAATCTGCAGGGCTCTAAAAAACACTACCCACAAGCAGAGGATAAACTATGGGAGTAAAAACACCAAGGAAAGGCAAGTACTTGACTACAGGGGCTGAGAGGAAATGACTGAGGAGAGACTCTAAATGAACACTGTAGTGCAAATACCAACCACATGGAAATGGGTTCGAACCAAGAACACATGTGAAACCCAGTGGAATTGTGCACAGGCTATGGGAGAAGTGGTGGGAGGGGGCCAGGGGGAGGAAAAGATAATGATCATTGCTTCCAATGAATAATTTTTGGAAATAACCAAATAAAATAATGTTTAAAAAGTCAAAAAATAAAAAAACAAAAACAAAAACAAAAATAAAAAAAGCAATCACTTCAAAAAAAAAAGAAAGTAAAGACCTCAGAATTTCCCCAATACAATTCAGCCTTCTCTCTTCCTACTCTTTAATTCTGAGTTCAAACCATTTTCTATTTGTAGTGTATAGCCTGATATATGTGTTAATGTTAATTAAATATAATCATTTAGTGAGCATAAAATCTCTTCTTTTTATCACACTTGATATTGTTATAGGACTGTCAAAATTATTTTTTTCAAGTCTTTGAAATAATCTTTTAAGATTCTTATACAGGCCTAAAGGAACTTTACTAGGAAAAAAAAATTGAAGGTTAAATTTTATTCTACCAAATTGTATCCTTTTTTTTTTATACCAAGCAAACAACAGCTATGCCCTTCAGTGAATTATGTGATCATAAAATATGTTGCTTGTAGAATATCATTTGCAAAACCTTCATATTCCTTTCTAATGTTTTTATCAAAGTGCCATCTGTAGATATGCACAATTCTCTGATAAAGTATAGCAAAGATAAGAAATATATGTAAGGGCAGTAAATTGATATTGTCTAATTTTCTTTTTTATGATATTTAGCCCCCACTTCCTTACTGTTTTTTTTTCTTTCATATAGTTTGAAAATTTTCTCCATAATCTCATGATTTTGTAACTTATGGAATAGGACACCTCTGTATATTATATTAATTTGCCTACCTATCCAATGTTGTTTCCTTTAACTCAGTTTCCATTTCTTCATATAATGCTTTAGGAATTGTTATTTTTGAATCCAAATTTAGCAATCCCACTGACATTGGTGGAGAAAATTACTTTATAAATTTTGGCATAAGCTTTCTATTTTTCTTCTCTAGTCCACTTTTGGAGCTAAACTCCAAGGAGATCAGAGATTGCCAGGAAAGCCCATCTGTTGGCAGAAGGCTGTATTCTTTTCTTCAGTTCCAAGCTCTTTTGGAGGATCTCCAAAAAGTGGACTATCCATCTATTTGTTGTCCTTCCAGTTTCATAATTAAACGTTCTTGGGAAGATCTGGCTTAATTGAGTATCACAAGAATCTCTCCATAAACTCATTTTCTCTTTAAATTTACTCACTACTTCATAATCTAACATCCTCCCCTCCTTGTTTTCCATTTCACAAGTTATTTATATTCTAAGCTAATTGTTGCCCTTATTTGTAGTTACCTCCTTGACAAGAATATCAAGTGTTACCTGGATGGACCTCATTGTATTTGTTGATTTGCATTGGTTAAAATCCTGTAAGAAACTGTTATGATTCATGTTGATGGCTGCTTTTTTTTTCCTTATTATTTCTCCATTTTTCTGAGTCATTTGCTACTTAATTAATATGTAATTTAGGATTATTTTTATTGCATTCATTGTATTCTTATTTTTATTCATCACTTTAATTTGGTCTTTATTCTGATCTAAAAAATAAATGAGCTGACTATATAGAACTGATTAAGAAATAATTCTCATATTGATATCCAGTTGTCTTTAAATTATGGTCAATTTCATTTTTATTAATTTTATTTAGTCCTTGTTATGGCCAATACATCCAAATCCCCCTTTTAAAGAAAGCAGTTATAATATCTAGCTATTAGATTGATATGATTAATATAACCTTTTCATATTGAGAAAGTAGTCTATCCCTGAATCTGGCAATTAAAATCATGTTTTGTTCAATGAATTAAGTTCATGAAAAATACGTTAATGTTACTTGGAGAATGTGTATTCATAAAATCATATTTCTTCAATTCTTATGAATGGAAGTTCCATATCAGATAAAAACCTTTTTTTTTCACTTAGAACTATTATTTGTTACCTAAAATTGTGTCCCAAATCATTGCCATTAGGGTTCTTTAAATAATGTGAAATTTAGATTACAAATTACGAAGAACCTTAATTGCTATGCTAAAAAGTATGACATTTATATACATATCTTCTGAGTGCACTTGCCACCTACCCTCTCTTTTAAAGTCTGTTTTACTTGTTGTCTTCCCTTATAAAATGTAAACTCATTGAGGGAAGAGACCATCTTTTTTGTTTGCATTTGTATTCTCTTAGTTTAGCCTAGTGCCTGGCACATATTAAGCACTTAAATGTTTGTTGTCTATATGCCAAAAGCAATGGGGATAATTTCTTTTTTAAAAAAGCAATGGGGAGTCATCAACATTTTAGAGATGTGAAATGCAGCAATCAGAGTTGTGAGTTAAGAAAATTGAACTGAAAATGGATTGAATCAGTAGTGACTAGAAGCATAGGAAAGAAGCATAGAAGATAGGACTATGTTATCTCTGGCAACTTCAAAAATCTTATCAATTATATTTTGTCAGATTTGGCATACCATTTTAGCCTTTTGAGATCTTTTATGATTCTAACATTTTGCCTATTATTCCCAATTTTGTATCATCTGTTTATTTGATAAGTGATAGGGCTGTGTGGTTATTCAAGTCACTGATAAATGTGTTGAAGACAACAAGTTAGGGACCAAAACCTTGGGGTACACTTCTCTTCAGCCTGAAGTACAACTCTTTCCTGGCCAGCTCTGGACCCATTCATTCAGCTACAGTATCCAGTCTTCTTTTTGTTATTGCTTTAAATCCAAGAGTTTTTCTTTTATTTTATTATATGTGTTAGTCCTCTGTTTAAAACCATACTGTTTCCTATACTATTAAATGGATGATAAATTGATGCTTCATCAGTGCATCCTTCCTGTGTTTGGAAGCTCCCAACATAATTCTTCATGTATTTTTAGGATTGTGTTGTCTTGGTTGTATTTATACATCAATTTCAATTACCAGGCTTTCAATTTTGCCCCTTTCCTGAAGGATTTATTTTCCAGAATTATAGTTTAATGAGTGTATAAGTTGTTATAGGCTGCTTTTCCTCTTTTCTGTCTGAGGTACCTTCCTTAGCTAAATAAAAGCAAGCAGAATTTATGCTGAGATTTTTCTCTCTGCAGGAAAATATAATGGAAGTTATCAGAAATCAAGAGTTTTTACTCCTCCCAGCCGAGGAGCTCCATAAGCTGCTGGCCAGTGATGATGTGAATGTTCCTGATGAAGAAACCATCTTCCATGCCTTGATGATGTGGGTTAAGTATGACACACAGAGGAGATGCAGTGACCTAAGCATGCTTCTTGCCTTTATAAGACTGCCACTGCTTCCACCCCAGGTAATTTGATGTATCTGCCTTAAATAATAGAAAAAATGTCATGGATAACAGTTAACATTTTACTCAGATATTAACAATATGTTATCCAAAGTATTAGTCCTGGATCTATTAATTCATATTTTTGTTGTAATTAATTCTCATTTTCTAAAAGTATATTTAGTTATTATCACCAGAAATCATGTCATCATTCTGAGACTGAAATACATATTATAGGTTTGTCTTCAGTTTCCGTCTTAGATTAATTTCCCTGCATTTCAGCCATTTGTAGAGAATTTTACCCCTGATTGAAAGGGAGATGCAAAAATAGTGAACTCTCCAAATGTAAAATGTTATATAGTTCATATATTTTTTTAGGATAAGTTGGGAACTGGATAACCAGGAAATAGAATAATAGAATAAGTTTTTTAGAAGCAAAATAAGGTCTTTAGGAATTTTAAAAATTTAAGTTCATAAAGACATATTAATAATATTGGTAATGGCTTTATTTTTTTATCATTTTGTAAGTAAAGAAAGATTTGGAAATAAAAGCATTGCACTACCTTGAAAGTCCAATTTTAAGGTACTTTCATAGACAAGGAAAATCAGTCCTCAATCAAAGTACTCTAGCCCGTAGTTTTAGTTCAGAAAAGGTTATCATGCATTGATGACTAGGAGTAAAGCAGAATGTGTTCCCAGTATAAGCAAATTATTTCACCTAGGTATTTCCTCCATACAACTGAAAGAATCCATGGTTTCCAGGATATGGCCACCTGAAGGAATCTTGTTCAAGAATAGGAGAAACCAGCCTTCCTCTTCCTATCACCTATTAGACAATAATGCTGATTATATATTTCCCCAATCTTTCAATTGGCTGCCTAAAATGAGTCAAAGCTTTTTAGTATTTTGTTGTATTGAGGAAGTATTTTTTTGTTGTTGCAGACCTTCTGTGACAATAGATGATAGCCTTATTTTGGGGTAGAAATGGCCTTACTCTCGACTGATGGAAAAATTAGGGAGGTTTCTCAGTAAAGATCAAATCTTTTTATTTCTTGTCAGCGTTTTACAAGAATAGATAGACTATTAATGATTTGAAATTTGATATGATAATGAATATAGATAATAAATGAGATAAAAATTCAAATGATATGTTTTCAATGGAAAGTAATATATAAAGGAGTTTATATTGCGGGCAAATTGTAGATATGATTATAGTAGAGAAATAGGAAGTATTAGGAATTTTACAGTGCCCTGATCCACTTAAAGTATTAAAAGTAACTGGAATTATATGACAATTAGATATGATTAGGTTGGAATTGTTTTTTCCTTTCTTATATGTGTAGAGAATATTTATGACTGTTCTTTGTTTTAAAGTCATGAGAATTGAATATTGATGTCACCAAGAAGAAAATCTGATATAAAATGCTAAATAAAATGGATTTTGGCAGAGGTAAAAATCAAAGCAAAACCAGTTAAATATAATGACCATAGAAACTATAGAAGTTAGACTTTTATATCAAATTACTTTTAGGTTATGATATCTACTTTTTAAAAACCATTGGGAAGTTCAACTGACTATTTTAGGAAAAAATTAAATGACAATCATTTAAAGTAATTTCATCTCCCCATTTTGGGTCACTATCTATAGGTTAACCTTAAAAGACATATAACTTTTGCCTTGGTATTCCCTATATAAATAGTCAAGTATTCATATGCATTTTGTAACTTTTAGGACTAGTGATATATAAAAGGAAAAAATGGTACTATTTGTGAATTTTATTTAAAAAAAAGATTTCAAGGACATTATGATGACCAAAGAAGAAATGAAAAAGTTAAGCAAATCGTGTCTGTTTTGTCTTCTTCAAAGAGTACAGCTGATATTGAAGAAAAGTTGGTTGACTTTGCTATAAGAATAAAATAGACAAAAATGCAGAATGGAAGGAGAAGGATAATTGAACTAATGGTATGGGAAAAGATAAATGCTTCCTATTAACATTAGAAATAAATGAAGGATAGAATTAGATTTAATGCCATCCTTACACTGCTTGACTACTCTGGATTTCTAAATCTTAAAAGGATTGTGTGAAACTGTGGACATAATTGTCATTTCAGAGAGTATTACCATGGCTGGAATTGTATTTCTAATGGATACTAGGTCATACTATTTTGTCTCCCATGGGATCCATTGGAATAGCTTATATAATTCTGTAGTTTCCATCCTATTAACAATACAATTTAAAAAGGCATGGTGGTTCAGTTAGATGAATAATATATGACAAACTCAAAAGTTATGACTTTTAATTCACTGAAGAATATTTAGCGATTGGCATAAAACTTATCTGTAACAATCTGGACAGACTGATAAATTTTACTTTCAGAAGGAGAGAGGAATGCCAAGTGATATGATGGTTAAGTTCAGTTTGGAAATTAATGGCAGATTCCTTGAATGTTGACTAATGGATATTTACCAACCTTGAAGGAAGATTCTAGCAAGGTATTACAAGTCTATTAATGTACTCTAACAACAATTTGGATTAAGATATAAATGACATGCTTATCAAATTTACAAATGACATGATTTTCCCATGGTGCTATTAACATGTTGGACAGTTTAAGTTCCAAAACAACAACAAAAGAAAGGGATGGGGTGGGGAGAAAATCCCTTTAAAAATTATCTATGTTAAATAAGGTCGAATTTTCTGCTTAATTAAAAAAATATCTGCACCAGAATAAAATTGATAAGATGTCACTATAAGCAAAAAAAGAAAGCAATTTTAATGGTCTACAGATTCAATAAGAGTAAACAATGTGATTGATGGAATAACTAAGGAGTTTTAGAATGCATTCAAAGAAATACATTATACCAAAGGAAATTATCGTCAAATCATTGTGCTTTTCAATGTCACCACTGTCATTTAACCACTTATTATCTATGTACAAACTTGAAAACTTGAAATCTTCTTTTAAAAAAAATTAACACAAAAATTGTATTTCCAAACTTTCTTTATTCTTCCAAACCCTGCCCTACCCCTTAAGGCAAGCAATATATCAATTATTCATATGAATTCATATAAACATTTGTATTACCCATATTGCAAAAAAAAAAAGACAAAAAAATTAAGAAAGCAAAAAAAAAGTAGTAGTTCAATTTACCTTCAGAGTTCATCCATTCTCTTGCCCAAGAGTTGTATAAATTTTTCATGATAAGTCTTTTGGAATTGGAATTTTATTTTGGAATATGGTGTCCTTCATCCTGTATAAGCAAGAATTTTTTAAGTACTACTCATTTCACCCCTTTCCAAGGCTTTACTCTCTTTATCCTTCCAAATTTCAGGGTTAACATTAAGGTTTGTTCTAATACCCATTCCCCACTTACATGGTTTATTACTACAGATTCCTAACCAGTTTCCCCAAATATACTCTCTATGTGTAAAGAGCCACAGTTGGATAAACATTTGATCAAGTGGAGGCCCTTTAAATTAGTTCCAAGTCATTCAAAAAGGCTGATTAGCTTCAGCCTCCTCTTCTTGGTCTTCATACCCTTTGGGGGTAGAAGAGACTATAGAAGGGAATGGTGCCTCTGGCTTTTTGAGTTTCAAAGGTATAGATAAAGGTCTTTCCAGTATCCAGTTTTCTATAGATCAGGTAATCATCTAATGTTGCCTCAGTGCCCCAAAATATGAAAAGAATTAGAGCCTCCCATCATTTTAGAGTCCAGTCCCTGAGAATAAAAAGTAAATTTTGGGAGTGATTTAGTCCAGAGGTAGCTGTGAATGAGACTTATCTGGCAGTCATGCTACATCTGAACACGTGACTAGTCATTAGATCTATGTAGGTACTGAGCTATGTTTAGAACATCCCTACCTGCAGAGATTGGGTGGTATATGGGGGGGGGGCAGTTATGTCCCTAATTTTTTGTTTGAAATATCTGTAGGGTTTTTGTATATTTGTTTTTGCTATACTTTTTTCAAGTAAATCTTCCTTTGTAAAAGCCAATTGAAGGTGGATGGTTAAACAGGTCCCTTACTAAAGAGGAAGAACATAGGTGATGTCAAAGAAAATAACATCTACAAAGTCCTCAGGATACCTACAGATCTAAGGGAAGCTATTACAGGTCTGGCCCTGAGCCAATGAGACCAGAGCAGACAGGTAAAAAATAAAATACATTTAGAATGAAATATTTGAAATTGATGCCCCTCAAAAAGTGTTTAGGAGAATCCCCAAAGCACACAACTTCAAAAAATAATTGTTCTCTGTTTTGTACTACACTGAATTTGTCTTAGATAAAGTGGTAATGATTTTTTGTAAAGGTCCTTTCTCCTAGTAATAGCAGAGGTGGAAGAAAGGTCTTCAGCCTTTTACCACATTGGCAATACAGTGATTGATCCGACACTAGTGCCATAAAGTTTCTCTTGTCCACAAAAATTATAGTCACAACAAAGAAACCTAATGAAAAGGCAAACCAGATGACATGGAGCAAATCAATATCAAAAGTTCTTTCATAAATAACCATCTAGGATTTATGCTTTCAGTTTCATTCTTGAGTTATTTATATATTTTGTTTGATTTTACTTCCCAACATTAAACACAGGTTAAAACACATTCTGCCAATGTGACAGGTTGCAAAGTTTATCACCCCTAAATATATGCTCTTTCCTTTATTTTATCTGTCCTAGGCTGTTTTTGAGCAAGAAAACAGTTTCTATAAATGTGAACAACAAAACCAAACATATGTATTTGGACACTAGCAATGCCAAATTCATGACATTCAATTTAGTTTCATTCATCTAATATTTATCTGTTCTTGAACTTTGTTGTATTATGTCTCTCTTTGGCAGCCTGAAAGTTGAGAGGAGGAAACCAGATTAAAATATAATTTGAAAATATTTTAAAAATGAATAAAAGAACAATAAACCATAGATAATATTACTTTACCTTAAGAAATAATGAGCATGGAAAGTCATACATAAAATTATGAAGAGTAAAATGAGTAGAACCAAGAGAATATTTTATACAGCAACAGAAATATTGTTTGAAGATGGATTTGTATGTGTCCATCTCCAGAGAATGAACTGATGCATAGAAATACGCAAGAAATAATACACACACACACACACACACACACACACACACACACATATATATGTGTATATATATATATATATATATATATATATATATATATAATCTTTTGATATAACTTCTGAAGGACATTTTCTAGGGATCTCTTCATAGGCAATCTGGGGATAAACAAGTCCAGACTAGAATCAGAGCAGGGCAAAGCTCCCCAGCTTATTGGAGTAGCACCAGGCTCAGAACAGTCTCTAGGTTTTGTAAAAATGGACCTATCTTCTGTGGATACCAGTGAGGTATTGGGTAGTTTGTGAGAGCAGAAACAGGGTGTGAGGGAAAATCTATTTTAGAGAAGGAATGGCAGCTCCTTCTCTCTCACTCAAGTGATAACAGGCTGTCAGTTATCACTTGATGGATGGCTGAGGAGATTTGATGTCAATCTCCCCACTCAGTCCTCCTTATGGATGGTTTCTATGCTTCTTCCTCAATGAGGATTTGGTGGCGGGCTTTGGTCAAGGCTTTACCACAGAGGGAATGATCTCAGGTGCCCCTTGTGAGGCCAGTTCCTAGTTTTCAAGGTAACACTTCCTAATATTATTGAAATGTCAACACAAATATTTGACTGCTACAGAGGGGTTTATTATTGGGGTTTAGGTGAACTGGATGAGGTGAGAGGGAATAGGTGGCCCTGCCAAGATCCTACATGGTCTGTCATCTGATGGCCCAACAGATATCTCTGCCCCTTCCGAGCTTAATATCCCCTTTCTATGACTTAATCACTAGTTTGTCCCAAGAAAAATATGTAGAAAATAGTTCAGGGAGGCAGGGAGGTGTGCCCTCCTTTGAGAGTCCAAACAGCATTTCCTCAGGGTTCTGAGATGTCTTTCTTCAGGTTGAGGGAATTAATAGTTGTATATTTGGTCGGAGATCAGCAACAAGCTTGGAGAAAGAAGCAGAGTCTTCTTGAGTGGCTTCAGTGATCCTTTAGCCCCCCCAAAACTGAACTTCACAGCTTCAGGTCACAAGTCAGAAGACCCAGAGGTTCCTCAGAATCCCAACAGAACCATTTGTCTTCCCAGAAGTCTCTGCTCCTCAACTGACACTCAACTTCTTTTAGTCCTCATTTTCAGAATTCCAAATCTCCCTGCTCTTATCCATAAAGTTTCCAAATTGGAAGAGATGGAGGGGTGTCCTAATATTAAGAAAAAAAGAAGAACCTCTAAGTCCTCACTATCAACATTGATCCTTGTTTGTTTGTTTGTTTTCCCCAAGGTCACAGAAGGTAGCCTTTATTAAATTCAACTGAGTTGAAGCTAAACTGTTTTGTTTGGTTTTGTTTTAGTATTTAATTAGAGGATATATATGTCTAAGGCCAATCAGTAAGTCATCAAGCATATTTATTAACTCCTAATGTGCCCAGTACTGTGCTAACCACCAAAGATACAAAGAAAACCTCTGTATTCAAAAACCTATGAATTAAATCTTACCTCTATATTATAGTTTGATGAAGGAGAAGGCAAGTATTTACCTGCATAAAAACAAAATGTGTATCCAGAGGGAATAGATGAAAGGGAAAGAATTAGCCCTGGAGACTGGGAAAAGTCTCTTGCAAAAGGTGAGATTTGAGTTGAGTCATTCAAGATTCCTAAAAACAAACAAAAAAAAAAAAAACCTAAGAATTGGATGTGAAAAGGAATGGATGAAACAGGAATGGATGACATCTAGTATAAAGGCATTTTAAGTAGGGTCACAGGGAGATGGTGAAGTTTAGTCATAAAGTCCACCATGGCAGAGTTGACAAGATATGCCTTCTAACTGACACGGCAGTACCTGTTGCCTTTATATGAAGGCATAGTCCTTGTGACTTTCTCCTGTTTAATTGAAAGTACAAAAAATTTACCCCAGAAACAGATTCCTCAGTTTCCCCAGCTCTTTTTTCTTGGCTAGATGCTGAGAAAAAAGAGGGAGAAATGAGAGCCTCAGAAGTCTTCTTTGGATTCTTCTCCTACCACTAACTGAACTTCCCTACAGTTATGCCCTGATCTCTTCCTTTCTGTCCTGAATGAAATTGTTGATCCCAAAGTGGTAGCTCCAAGTTCCCAGCATCTAAAGGATGAGTTCTGTGAAGAGAGACAGGAGACTCCAGTAGGAGCCCACAAGAAGGTGGACAACAGGTCCTGAGGTAGCTGCAGCTCTAGCTCTAAGGTTAGAGTGGGTAGATCAAGGGCACTGTGAAGACATAATCATCCTCCTATGAGATGGCAATATACAGATACTATAGAGGTCTAGCCTGAGTGATAATCATGATAATGGTGGAGTTTTTAAATTCATTCACCAGCTTGATGAAATCCATTCTTTGCATTCTTCCATATTGGTATGCCCACCTCTTCCTGTGCCTCAACATTGCCATTTATATTACCCACTGGTAAAATCTCATCTTTCCTAAACACTTTCAATGTTTGTGACTTCCTTTTATTACTTTGCTGTTCCTCTTTTATATAACTTGTTTGGAAATCTCTGCCTTTAAAGAGGTCAGATGCTATTTTATCTTCTTCATTATGCCTCCCTACCAGGCAAGAGAACATAGGAGAATTTCCATGTACAGATAAAAGGGTAACCAATACAAATGCCATTTTGATGGTGGTATTTATTTCACTATATAACTCTACTAGTCTCTCACAGTTCAGTTTCATGAGTTATAGAGGGAAAACCTAGCAGGGCCACCATCTGTCAAAAGGATTTGGCTGCTTGCTCATGGGGCACAGTATGGAAAATTTTGTACTTCTGGACTCTGGATTTGTGTCAGACCATGAAATACATTTCCTCTTACTTTTTCCAACCATTTTCTAGAGGTCACATTCTCTCTTTTATGAATATTTAATCCCTTTCCTCTCCTCTCCTCTCCATTCTCTGTTCTGCCTAGAGACACACTTCAATCTCTTCAATTGATTTTTAAAATATTTTTTGCACATTGATACAATTTTTAATATTCATTTTCTGATACACTGTCATCAATGTATCTTTTTCTCTTACCTCTCCTCCTGCCCTAAGGCAGCAAGTAGAGTTTGTATATATTATCATACAATACATATTCCCATATTTATCATGTGAATGAAGACATATATTGCTTATAAGAGAGAAAAATTCATGCAGGAAATAAAGGGAAGAATGCTATGCTGCAATCTACATTCACACTCACCCAGTTCCTTCCAAGGAGGTGGATTTTTCATCATGAATCCCTTGGGGCCTTGGGGTTGTCCTGGATTCTTGCAATGGTGATCATAGTTAATTCATTCTCAGTTCATCAGCATGAATTATTGCTGTTGCTGTGTATACAATCTCTTAAATTATAATTTTAAAAAATTTCTTTGACATTTTTATCATCTTACTATCTAATCATTGTTTTTCCTTCACTGTGAAACATTTTGAAATAGTTTTTTATAACAGATTGGTAGAGAAAGGGGAGGAGTCCATAAGTTGATTGCTCATTACCACCTTTCCCAGAACCTCTCAGCCCTATTTTATAGTGACCTCTCCTCCTTTGAGGTTCACTCCATCCAGATGTTTTACCATTTTTCTAATCCTGATGATTTACCAACTTGTCCCCAGGTCATTGGCCCTCCTTTTTCAAGAAGTTCAGACACTGGTAGCACAGTATTTCTTTTAACCTCAGTCTCTGGCTTACAATATATTTCAGGAATTCAGCTTACATGTTGGTATTCTTTCAGACATCCTTGATTTCCTGTTCCTCAGCTTCCTAAACTCTATGACCTTCACCTTCACCTTATCTAAATTATAGACAGGTATGGCTTATATCCTTGATCTTGCCATCACCCATAATTAATTATGAATTAAAATTAAATAGATTTAGAAAATTAAATATTTTAAATTAAATAAAAATAAAATAATTTCTTGTGTTCCTTGAACTATCTTGAAATAAAACTGAATTTTTAATTTACTTAGTAAATGAAGTTTTTATTAAAAAATAATGTAGCTACCTATAATGCCATAAATGATTTTTTCAACCATATGGCTAATCAAATTTCCCTTTCATTTACACATGCAGTATGAATTTATAAAAGTCTCAAGCCAAGCAAATAAAATGCTCTCCAATCACAAGTAAGTATACTGAGGGATTCTGTAAAAATATTTCAAAATTTTTTCAATCATTGTTTGGCATACTTGGTAGGGTCTAACTTGTTGCCACTGACTCTACTTTTCTCAAAAAGGATCATTTTTGCCCATAGTTTATTGTTCATATTTTAATACACAAAAATATAGCTATTTTTTACATTGTAAAGAAGCACTTTAGAAATTACTTTGAAATTACTTCATAATTAAAAAATTCCCTAAGAGAAAAGGAAGCCAATCTCAGAGAGTGTGAAAGAATCTCAAGTGAATTTAGTTTTATCACCATTGTGCAGAAATTACTGTTATTGAGATTTTAATTTCCAACACTGAGACAAATAAAGCAGTATATCATTTTAATACTTCTGAAAACCAAAGGAAAATACCCCCTAGAGAAGAGCAAGTTCAACATTAATGACTAGCGAAAGGATAGTGGATAAACTTTGTTTTTCCTATCCTTTGAAAAAATGGAAGAAAAATCCTGTACCATCTTGAAAAATGGAATTGGTCATTCCATGATAATTTGAAAAATATCACTAGATTAATTGCCTCCATAGATTGAATAGTTTTAAGTAATTTTTATTTTAATTACAGTTTATTTAGTACAATATATTTAAAAACATCACAGTGTGGGGGAAGCTGGGTAGCTCAGTGGATTGATAACCAGCCCTAGAGATGGGAAGTCCTAGGATCAAATCTGACCTCAGACACTTCCCAGCTGTGTGACCCTGGGCAAGTCACTTGACCCCCATTGCCTAGCCCTTACCACTCTCTGCCTTGGAGCCAATACACAGTATTGAATCCAAGACAGAAGGTAAGGGTTTAAAAAAAAAAACATCACAGTGTGAGAAAAAGCAAAATTATTTGTCATCCAAGGGATTCTGGAACACCTCATGATAGTCATGTAGCATGTCAAAAACAAAAAAAAAATTTGTACTCTATGTCATAGAACACATTATCAGAAATACTGTGACTAGGAAAGGAGAATGATGACAAAATGATAAATACCTGAGGAAAATGCATTGGGAATATTAAAAACAACTATATTCAGTATGTCCATTTTGAAGAATATATGGAATAACAAGTAAAAGGAACATTCTGAGTGAGATTGTTCCATTTGCTTGAATTCTGCATCATTGGGAAGAATACCAATCTTGATGAAATTTTAGATCTTCTATACAACTCTCAAAAAAAGATCTTTATAACACATAGTTGCTGATCATGTCATTTCTCTTGAAATCCTCAGAAATTCCCAATTGCCTCTCGGATAAATTAAAAATCTCTTAGCCTGATATTTTTCATTCTCCTCAATCCTTTTTTAACTACTTGTTCATATTTTTTTTAAATCACTCTCCTTCACAAACCCAAAGTTCCAAACAAAATCAACTACTTACTGTTTCCCCAACTAGACATTTGATTAGTCTAAATGTTCTCCTTCACTTCTTTAACACTCTCCTTCTTATCACTAATCAGAAACCTAATCTTCCTTCACAGTCCAACTCAGGTGCCACCTATAGTTTTGAAGTCTGCCATCTTCTCCCAGTTGTACATATATACATGCATATTTAGTTGTGTATTTATGTGTGTGTACACACACACATTCTCTATATCTGTTGACATAATTTCCTTCATTTTCCTCTTCCAATACTAGATATTCTTCTACTTTCCCATTTAGAGCTAAAATTCAAATAACTTAAAAATCAATTAATTTCAACAATAGATTTATAGCACTTGTAGAGCTATCTCTCAAATATAATATAATTATATAATTCCCATGCTTAAATGACTCCCTACTGACAAGGGAACTTTTCTGCTTGGCATTCAAAGCCCTCTGTAGTCTGGCACCACATTACTTTCATGTATTTATCTCATACTATTCTCCTTTTTTTTTCTTTGATTCAACAAAAATTAGCAATTCTGTAGCATGGCAACTCTTTTATATATCCCTAATGGATTTGCCATCCGAATGACCACAAAAACTATTCCATACATTTTTTTTTATCTTTACCCAAGCCTCCCAGGTGTAAAAATGGAATTTTAAGGGAAAGGGGAAAAGGTTTAGAAAATGGAACACACACACAAGTAAATAAACAATTTTATTAACAGAGGGAAGGGAATTGTAGAGATCTCACTATTTTCCCCATAGATTCTTAACCCAATAAAGTTTCTCTATTAAAAATAATCTACCTAAACTAAACTAATCTAAAAGTAAAACAAAGGATAAAGTCCAAACAGGGAGCCCAGATTCTCACACTCTCCAGAGTCCTTGGTGGGTCAGATTGAAGAATTCAGCTGAAGGTCCTTAAAAGATCCAGGAAGTAGAAGAATCCTCACCCAAATCACTCTGTCCACCAGAATGAATGGGGAAGTCACACTTGATGATAATCCAAGACAGGCAGCTTAAAAGATGGTTATTTCAGGGAGTCTCTCAGATATACAGCTTCTGCGTTGAATCCAGCTTCAGAGAGAGACAATTAAAAGCTGTCCAGCCCTTTAGAATCTTGACCCAGCCAGGCGGTCTTACAGAACTTAGGCTTTAGGGCTGTCAGTCAATCTTTGCAACTTCCCTTGCTACACAGGACAATTGCTCTCTCCACTATCCCAGCTGAGGAACTCATATATTTCACTCTCAAAATTGAGGGTGTTCATTGAGAGCTCTCACTTCTCTCATCTTCCAATTTCATATGATTGCTTTTATCTTATTACTCTCTTGTGCACAAAAATATGTCTGTTCTTACCAGTGCCAATTCTATTGCAAAATTCTCAGTGATCTGATTACCTTAAACTTCTTTTTTCTCATCTATTATCCAATTAGCCAAGTGTTTTTATTTTTTCTTCTAAAAACCCAGGTCAAACTATTACCTCCTGATCCCCTGCAACTCTTTAAGCTATAATAGCATTTTATTACCTCTAGGATCAAATCTAAAATGTTCTATTTGACATTTAAAGCTCTTCTCAATCTAGACTTTATCTACCTTTTATTTTTTAAAAATAATAGAAATCTCTTTTCTCTTCCCTTCCCCCTTCACTGGTGGGGGGATATACTGAATAAAAACAAATTCCTTGTAACAAATATGGATAGTCAAGCAAAACAAATTTCCTCATTGACTGTTAAAAAAAAAATCATGTATCACCTGCACTCTGAATTCCTTAATCCTATCATGGTGCTTTGTCACAGGTCCTCTTGCATTATCAATGGCAATTCTAATGTTCAAAGTTTATAAGACTTTCAAAGTTGTTTGTACTTATTGTGTTATTATTGCATAAGTCATTCTCTTACTTCTGTTTATCTCTTCCTTCATCAGTTTATAAAACTTATCAAAATGGATTTTTCTAATAATGATGTAATGTGAATTATTATCCTGGTTCTTTTTAATTCATTAAATTGAATTAGTTCATATAAGTATTTCTTTGTCTCTATGAAATTATCAGTTTCTTTAATTCATAAAGAATAATAGTATTCTACAACATTCACATACCATGATTTGTTCAACCATCACCTAATTGATTACTATTCCATTAGTTTCATATTTTTCAGTCACTATAAAAGGCTACTATAAATATTTTATATAAGATTTTAAAATATTTATTTATATTACATATATTCAATATCTATTATACATATGTAAATATAAATAAATATATATATATGTATGTATATATATATATATGTATAAAAGACCTTTTCCACTTCCTTATATCTCTATTGGATATAGGTCTAGCAATGATATAGGTAGTTTAACCAGATATTCCTTTTTAACGTTTTGTAAATAATTCCAAATTGCTTTACAGAATGCTTGTATCCATGCATAGGTCTACTAATAATGAAACATTGGACCTATTTCCCTACAGCATCTCCAATATTTGTTCTTTTTCATCATTATTGCCAATATAGTGGATGTGGAAGAAATTATCAAAATTGTTTTAATTTACATTTCTCTAATTATTATCTGGGATGATTTTTTTCATTCATTCATTCATAAGAATGACTAGCCTAAGTTTCCTCCTTAGAGAACTGACTATTCATGTTCTTAGACTATTTATTAATTGGATAATAGTTCTTTTTATTTAAATATATTTTTCATATATCTTAGAAATGATTCCATTATCAGAAAAACCTTGCTTCAATGACTTTTTTTTCTCATTTAACAGTTTTCCTGATAAACTTAGGATTCTTTCTTTTGTTTGGGCATGAATCTAATTCCTATCCATAGATCTAAAAAAATATTTTAATTAGTTTTCTCTGATAAAATTCTCATTTCTCCTTCCTTCCTTTCCAGACTTACTACATTTTTATTCCCCTCCACACACCTGACAGTTCAGCTATACTGAATTACCTTTTCTTCTTCACTTAAGGTGGTCCATCTTCCAGCTCTATACTTTTGTACTGATTTGTGCTATGCTTAAAATGCTCTCTCATGACCTCCAACTCTTACTTTCTTTGGCTTATTTCAAATCTTTGTTCACATCCCTTCTTCTACAGGATGCCTTCCCTTGGGCCATTAATCCCCTCTCCTTTTCCTCTGACATTAACTTCTATTCATACTGTATATACTCTTTTGTATCTACAATTATTTGCATGTGGTTTTACTTATTAGAATGTGGGCATCTTCAAGTGAAAGACTGTATCGTTTTTTTTCTACTATTTCTTTGTATCCTAAGCCTTGGAAAATGTGCATTTTTCTTGTTAATTTATGTGCTCTATGCTCCAGCCAATCTAGTAACTCACTATTTATTCATATATGTATTTGCTTTTTTCTTCTCTCTCTCTGTCTCTCTCCTTGTCTCTCTCTGTCTGTCTCTGTCTCTGTCTCTGTCTCTGTCTCTGTCTCTCTCTCTCCTCTCTCTCTCTCTTCTCTCTCTCTCTCTCTCTCTCTCTCTCTCTCTCTCTCTCTCTCTCTCTCTCTCTCTCTCTCTCTCTCTCTCTCTCTCTCTCTCTCTCTCTCTCTCTCTCTCTCTCTCTCTCTCTTTCTCCTTTCTGTTTCCTATATTTCAGACAGTTCTTTCTCCTCTTCTTTTGGACTTTCTGCCCATCCCTTAAACCTCTACTCAAATATCATGTACTCCAGGAAGCCTTCTCTGTTCCCCCAGTTTCTGCTGTCCTCTCCCATATGAGACAATAGATTATGCTTTCACTTCTCTTGAAGAGTTATAATATATCATTACATGTAGACTATATATTCTCAAGTGTAGGCTCCGTGAAGACAGGGACCAGGTCGTATATAAATACTCCAGGGCTTAACAGTTATATAATGAATAGGTAGTGATGAATTGAATCAAGTTGACTTCTTTGACACTGAAGTTAGGTACCATTCACTATTGAATAGCAAAAAAATTGAAATTAAAAAAAATTTAGGTATGCTCCTACTTGAATATATTGAATTAGTCATCAGAATATCTCAAGATTTGTTCTAGCTCTATGATTTTCTTTGACTCAAAATGCCTTATGAACTTGTCTTGGCTAAGTTGGAAAAGCAGCATAGTTAGTGAATTCACTAAGTTGACCTACAAAAACCTGGGAACAGAGTCATAAATAATAATGAATTTGTTAGTCTCTATTCAGTCAACTGTAGGAGTTTTCCACGCCATTAAACAACTATCCAATTTGCTGCAATTCAGCATAAGTGCTAAATTCTTTTCAAAAGGAGCCTAGAAATAAGGGTGGAATATTTCAGGTCAGGACTCAGGTAGGAGTGAATATTTAATGGAGAAGGGGATACACCTGACATCTGATTTCAGTGAGTATTCATTTATAACATTATGCATGATGAAAATTGAAAATTCAATTATCAAATGACCTGTACTTCATTGCTTTCCTAGTTCCATATAAATATAAATGTATATAGATGTTTAAATATATATATATTAATGTTAATATTGAAGCTGTGTGTTCATGTGCCTGCACTGTAAGTGAATAAGGATTTGACAGCTAGGCACGACTGGAATAGAAAATAAAACCCTGGTTGTGCCCTGACTTAAAATTTGCGATAGGAATCTATGTTTCACCTCTCTGGTGAATTTACTTTTGACCTTCCTCCAGGAGAAGTGAATGCCATCTCCTCTTAAACAAACAGTACTCATGTCTCTGTCCTCTGGACATTGATCAAATCTTTCACATGAAGTAATGTCTTGCTCAAATGCTATTCTTCCTCCAACTTCCCTGTTTTGTTAATCATCAAAATCATTCCTAAAAAGCTGTGGCAGGGGCCAGGGAAGAGAAATCTGTTCCTTAAAATCATTTTGTACCAAAGTATGTAACAAATTGTGCTGATATTCCTTTGTCATTCATTTAAATTATGCTATTTTCAAAATAATATGACTATTTGATTATTTGGAGAAAACAGGCTTGCTGAAACATTTGGCAAGGAAACAAGGAGACTGATAAAGCACTTGCTGCTATAAAGTCAGAAGTTCTTGTCATTTTAATTTATTCAATTATTTTAAACCTCTTGCAGTAACAAGAATTTTAATATTAGGTGATTTTTAATTGCAAGAATTGTCTGTCAGAAGTCCTAGGACTTAAATAATTTTATTAATGCCCTTTGGGAATTCACATACTGGCTGGTGTAACTAAAATATATACATTACTTTGAAATATATATTATGCATGAGCATATATGTCCCTGTATTCATGTATTATGTATGTATATCCTTTTAGAGCTATGATTTCACCTGCATGCAGACCTCTTGATCGGGAAATTCTCTTCACTTTTGCCAAAACGTTTTGTTAACTTTTAGTCTTGATTTCTTGTGTGACTTGACTGATTACATAACTAGTAATTCAAACCCAGATCTTCCTGACTCTAATGTCTACCCTCTATACATAAAGCTATACTTCCTTTCACATGAAATTTATGATTATTAACATTATATGGAACATTTAGTAATTAGGGTATTATTTAAATGATTTGTCAATTATTTTATTTCAACAACATAAAGTTCAAAAAAAAAGGTAGACATTGTTCTTTAGGACAACATTCTTTTCCTTGTTATTTAAAATAAAATTAAAAAAATAATACCTTCAAAGAACAAGAAACATTTCTAATTTTTTTTTAAATCTTAAATGTTTTCACATGGTATGTAGAAAGATATAGTGTTGGCATATTTTTTCAAGTGTACAAAAAATTTTCCTTTTGACAATTCATCAGATTTTAGTTGAATTTATAGATATCTTGAAAGCACAGAATCAATATGTTTCTTCTTCAGTCATTTAGGGAGGTTGCTGTTTTTTTCAAGATGAGCTGGACACTAGATTAAACACAGAATACCTGAATCTAGGATGCCAAAAGATTAGCCTGGAGCCATTTTCCAAGATGCTATGATCTTGACAAGCCCCCTGTTCTAAACAAGGTCATGTTGCATCACTGCTTGTATATAACTGAGAGGATAAAAAGGAAGGAAAAGGTTCTATGGGAAAAACAAAAAGCAACACTCTTCCCCCCCCCAAAAAAAAAACCCTCTTAATTCAGGAAGTGAAATCACTTTTCCCTCAAGGTAGTAAAAATATAGACACTTTATAATAAATAATGACTATAATAAACTAATTAAAATTTAAAAATCTAATACTCTTGTCATAATGGGATGCCCATAGAGATGGGAAACTCAAAACCCAACACATTAATATTTTTCTGAGTTTGGAAATTTGACTGAAACAACATTTTGAAACCCAAAGTACTCAACCCCTCTCTGTGGTCTATAAAAATGAATAGTGATACTGGTAGAAATCTAGACATCACAACAGATCAGATCCATGGTCTGAGATGACAGACTGAAATACTTAAATGCCCAGATTCACTGTAATTCAGCCTCTGGATACATGGGAATGGCCACTTCCCCTCCTCACACACATTCCCCAGAGAAAGAATACTTTAATAGTACACTGAGAGTTTGATATCCTAGCCTTGAGCAAGAGCTCTTCTGTGCCTACCAGAGCTTTCCAGCTCCTCAATGACTTAAATAAAGGGATACAAGGAAATGCACAGAATAATCAATCATCTAAAAAGTGCCAGTATCTCTCTCCCTCCCCACCTGCCTCCTTGTCTTTCCGTCTCTAATATCTTTGTCTTTCCAATCTCTGATTAAGTCTTTCTGTCTCACTCTCTGTCTTTCTTTTGGTGTTTCTCATTATCTCTCCCCACCTCACTTCTCATGGGGAAAAAACACACATGATGCAGGGAAAACACTTTCTTTAGGATGGGATAAAAACTTGAGCCCATATAAAGCTTATCCCATTTCCAGCTATCAATTCCTGGAGCAATTGATGCCATCTTGAGGTAAAAGCACAGGGCACTCATAGACATGTGTTTGTACATTTCTTGAAAAAAGAAATCCAGAAAGTGAACTTTCCAAACTCAGCAAATGGTAAACATTGAGAGCACTGATAGATTTTCCTATAGAATAAACAAGGCAGTCATGGTGACATTGTTTGTGGCCAATATTCTGGAACCCCAAGTCCTTTGTGGAAGAGAGATGAGTCTGGACTCCCAATAAATTGTGATGTTAGTATATTGTCTTCTAGAAGGAGATCGATCTTTCCTGGGCATGAGCGCCACTTGGAAAATTCTAAATCAAGGCTTGGTTTATAAATTAGATCTTTTGGATCAGGCATTCTGAAATTTTTTGCATCAAGGACTTCTTTAAGTTCCTGGTGAAGTCTTTGAACCCTTTCTTAATAGTAGTTCAATTCTCCAGAGGAGGAAGTTAGATTAGCAGAACAAGTTAATGGAGTCTGTACATGCATCAGACTCTCATTATATATAAAATAAAATACATAGGATTATAAGATAAAGCAATTATATTACAATATACTTAGCAAATATTAAATAAAATAAGTTCATGGATCCCAAATTAAGAAAATCCATGATAGGATTTCTCAGTATAAAATACTCATTGATGAAATATGATGCTCATTTTATGCTACTTCATCAGCAGCCTACTATGAGAGAAAAACTAGTGAATATCTCAGAGAATACAAGTCTAATGTAAATAAGATTCTTAATTCAGCATCCTCCAGGTTTTTTATTGTTTGTTTGTTTTTTCTGAGTAGAATCAGGACTATATTGGTCACTATGATCCTTGTCAATAACATTGCTACTGTGATTGAGAGAGACTATTAAGAACTTTTTAAAGAGGAGAACCTCAACGGAATGTCAAAAGGATTCCCAAATAGCAACCCTAAGATGTTTTGCCCCCTTCCTTTCAGGTGTAGTTGATATACTTTCTTTGAATGCTGTGTTTATGTGTGTTTGTGTCAGTACATGGTTTTGGGACTCCTTTTAGTTCTTTGCATCCTGTACATTTTCTACATGATACAACAAAGATTATCTTGTGGTCAATATCCATTTGAAATCTTGAGTACCTATAGATGATTTAGGCATTTCTAATTCAAAATTTTGTGGAAACCTAGCCATGAGCATTTTAGGAGATTTTTCTGGAAGGAATAAGAAGATAGAAGCAATAATCAGATAGGAAAACTTATCCTACTTGAGATCAGTCCCTAGGATCAAACAACCTTTGTAAGTTTAGAATACAACAAATATATGATATGGCTTTTTTCCTTACTTTAAGAGCAATTGAAAATAATAATCCTTAAAAAATCCCAAAATATTGGTGACTGAAGAATCTCATATTTCTAGTGTTTTTTTTACTATTCTTGTTCTATGTACAACTTCATACAATTTAATATTACTCCTTAGGAAAAGGATTTCAGGCACAAAAAGGCCATTCAACCATGTCTCAGGCTTAGGATTTAATGGGAACCTGACTGATAGTTGCTCTGCTCAGAACTGGGTTATTAAAAAAAAATAAATGCTTGATTGATTTTAAAAAATAATATGCATACCATTAAAATGAAGTTATTTTTGTATAAATCCTCAAGAAATGGCAGAACAATCTAGAATCAGTCAAATTGTCACAGCTTTTTCATTGTGACATGGCAGTGGGAGAAGTGCGTTTGTCTACTTTTAATTGGTTATTTTGCCAGAGTTCTGGTTCATTTTTAGCTGTGTGATGTTGACTTAATCAGTGTAAATTAGCTAGTTCCTGGATATGGATTTTAACTTTCTTAAATGTATTTTTAAAAAATTACAGAATCTCTATGTTAGAATCTTAAGCATGATCTAGTCCAATCTCCTCAAAACAAACAAAGTAAAGAAGAAGAGTCACTTTTATAACATCTATCACTAATATTCATTAAGCTTATATTCTATTTTTTAATGACGAGGACATCTCCCATCACTCAGGTTATGACCCTGTAATATAGTCCATTTCATTTTGAGGGATATTTGAGAACATTCTTTCACTCCTGCACCTGTAGAGACCAAGAATAATGCCTCTTTCACTTTAAATATCCCTTCAAGTACTTAAAATCAGTCAGGAGTTGTGGGAAAGTCTTCTATATTCAAAACTAAACCTTTTATCATATGGTAGAGTTCCAAGACCTCTTGCCTTCTTGGTCTACATTTTATGGTTGTAATCCATATTTTCATATCAAAAATGTCTTTAAAACATAGTGCCCAGAACTAAATAATAATTCTACTTGTGAACACATTTTTAAGTATTTTAAAAAATTTTATTTAATTAATTTAGAATATTTTTTCATAGTTACATGATTCATATTCTTTTCCTCTACTCCTACCTCTCCCCTCCCATTGCCAATGGTAAATTCCACTTGGTTTTACATGTATCATTGTTCAAAACCTATTTCCATATTATTATTTGCATTAGAGTGACCATTTTAAGTCAACTTCCCCAATCATATCCCATCAAACCATGTGATCAATCATATGTTTTTCTTCTGTTTTTCTACTCCCACAGTTGATTATGTGGATGTGGATAATGTTCTTTCTCTTAAGTCCCTCAGAATTGTCCTGGATCATTGCATTGCTGCTAGTAGAGAGGTCCATTATGTTCAATTGTGCCCCTGTGTACAACATTCTCCTGGTTCTGCTCTTTTCACTCTGCATTAAATTATGAAAGTCTTTCCAGTTCACATGGAATTGCTGCAGTTCATTATACCTTTCAGCACAATAGTATTCCATGACCATTAGATACCACAGCTTGTTCAACCATTCCCTAATTGATGAACACCCTCTTATTTTCCAAATTTTTGCCACCACAATGAGCACACATGAAATTATTTTTGTACAAGTCTTTTTTCTTATTATCTCTTTGGGTTACAAACCCAGCAGTGGTATGGCTAGATGAAAGGTTAGAAAGTCTTTTTTTTAATTTTATTTAATTAATTAATTTAGAGCATTTTTCCAGGATTAAAAAAAAAATATGTTCTTTCCCTGCCCTCCCTCCATCCACCTCCTATATCTGAGGCACAATTCCACTGGGTTTTACATGTGTAGAAGCCTATTTCCATATTATTGATATTTGCTCTAGGGTGATCATTTAGGGTTTATATCCCCAATCATATCCCCATTGACACATGTAATGATGCAGTTGTTTTTGCTTCTATGTTTCTACTCCCATATATTTTCCTCTGAATGTGGATAGTGTTCTTTCTCGTAAGTCTCTTAGAAATGTCCTGGATCATTGCATTGCTGCTAGTAGAGAAGTCCATTATGTTCGATTGTACCATAGCATATCAGTCTCTGTGTACAATGTTCTCCTGGCTTTGCTCCTTTCACTCTGAATCATTTCCTGGAGGTCATTCCAGTTCCCATGGAATTCCTCCAGTTCATTGTTTCTTTGAGCACAATAGTATTCCATCACCAACAGATACCACAACCATTGTTCAACCATTCCCCAATTGAAGGGCATCCCCTCATTTTCCATTTTTTTTTTGCCACCACATAGAGCACAGCTATGAATATTATTGTACAAGTCTTTTTTCTTATTATCTCTTTGGGGCACTAATCCAGCAGTGGTAAGGCTGGATCAAAGGGCAGGCAGTCTTTTAAAACCCTTTGACCATAATTCCAAACTGCCTTCCAGAATGGTTAGATCAATTCACAACTCCACCAGCAATACATTAGCATCCCAATTTTGCCACATCCCCTCCAACATTCATTACTTTCCCTTGCTTCCATATTGGACAATTTGCTAGGTGTCAGGTGGTATGTCAGAGTTATTTTGATTTGCAGTTCTCTAATTATAAGATATTTATAACACTTTTTTCACGTGTTTATTGAATGTTTTGATTTCTTTATCTGAAACTGCCTATTTATCACTTGGAGATTGGCTTGATTTTTTGTACAGTTGATTTAGCTCCTTGTAAATTTGAGAAATTAGACCTTTGTCAGAGTTTTTTTTTTTATTATAAAGGATTTTTTCCCAATTTGTTACTTCCCTTCTAATTTGGTTGCATTGGTTATGTTTGTACCAAAACTTTTTAATGTAATGTAATAAAAATAATTCAGTTTACATTTTGTAATATTCTCTAACTTTGTCATGGTCTTAAATTCTTTCCTTTCCCATTGATCTGACAGGTATACTATTCTATGTTCACCTAATTTACTTATAGTTTCTTTCTTTATATTTAAGTCATTTACCTATTCTGAATTTATCTTGGTATGGTGTGTGAGATATTGATCTAAACCTAATCTCTTCCATACTGTTTTCCATTTTTCTGAGCAGTTTTGTCAAAGAGTAGGTTCTTGTCCCAAAACCTGGGATCTTTGGGTTTATTGTATACTATCTTACCAAGGGCATTTACCTCAAGTCTATCCCATTGATCCTCCCTTCTATCTCTTACCCAGTACCATATGGTTTTGATGACCATTGCTTTATAGTACAGTTTAGGATCTGGTACTGCTAGGCCCCTATCCTTCACATTTTTTTTTCATTATTTCCCTTGATATTCTTGATATTTTCTTCTTCCAAATGACTTTGTTATAATTTTTTTTCTAATTCAATAGAAAAGTTTCTTGGTATTTTGATGGTATGGCAGTGAATAAGTGAATTTATTTGGGTGTGATTGTCATTTTTATTATATTAGCTTATCCTACCCATGAGCAATTAACATTTTTCCAATTATTGAGAACTAGTTTTAATTGTGCGGAAAGTGTTTTGTAGTTGTGTTAATATAAATACTGTGCTTTTATTGGCAAGTAGATTCTAAATATGTTATATTGTCTAGGGTGATTTTAAATGGAATTTCTCTTTCTCACTCTTGCTGCTGAGATGTTTTGGAGATATATATAGAAATGCTGATGATTTATGTGGATTTATTTTGTATCCTGCAACTTTGCAAAAGTTGCTGATTATTTTCACTAGCTTTTTAGTTGATTCTCTAGCATTCTCTAAGAAGACCATCATATAATCTTCAAAGTGATAGTTTAGTCTCCTCATTGCTTACTTTAATCCCTTCAATTCCTTTTTCTTCTCTAATTGCTACTGCTAGTGTTTCTAGTACATTGTTAAATAATAGAGGTGATAATGGGCATCTTTGCTTCACTCCTGATCTTATTGGGAAAATTTATAAATTATCCCTATTGCAGATGATGCTTGTTGATGGTCTTAAATGTATATATATATATATATATATATATATATGTATATATATATATACTGTTTATTATTTTTAGGAAGAGCCCATATATTCCTGTACTTTGTAGTATTTTCAGTAGGAATGGGTGTTGTATTTTGTCAAAGGTTTTGGTTTGGTTGTTATTAGGGTCAATTATATAGATTTTTTAAAATATTAAATCATTCTTACATTCTTTTTATAAATCTCACCTGATCATAGTGAATAACCCTCATGATCACTTGCTGGATTCTTTTTGTGAGTATTAAATTTAAGATTTTGCATCTGTGTTCATTAAAGAGATTGGTCTTTAGTTTTCTTTCTCTGTTTTTGACCTGCCTAGCTTTGGAACGAATACCATATTTCTGTCATAAGAGGAATTTGGTACCACTTCTTCTTTGCTGATTTTTTCAAATAGTTTGTATAGTATTGGGATTAAATGATCTTTAAATGTTTGCTAGAATTCACTTGTGAATCCATCTGGCCCTAGTGATTTTATGTTTAGGGAGTTTCTTGATGACTTTTTCAATTTCTTTTTCTGAGATGGAATTTTTGAAGTATTCAACTTCCTTTTCTGTCAATCTAGCAATTTATATTTTTGTAGATATTTATCTACTTCACCTAGATTGTCACATTTATTGTCATATAATTGGGGAAAAGTGCTTAATGATTACATTAATTTTCTCATCATTAGAGATGAAGTTGCCCTTTTCATCTTTGATACTGTTAATTTGATTTTCTTCTTTCTTTTTTCATTAGATTAACCAGTACTTTATTTTATTTGTTTTATTTCAAAGTACCAGCTCTTTGTCTTATTTATTAGTTCAATATTTCTTTTACTTTCAATTTTATTTAATTCTCCTTTGATTTTTCAGATTTCCAAATAAGTTTTTATCTGGGAATTTTTATTTTGTTCTCTTTCTAGTTTTTTTTTTTAATTTGCATGCCCAATTCATTGACCTCTTCCCTCTCTGATTTATTGATATATGCAGTCAGGGATATAAAATTTTCCCTTGGTACTGCTTTGGTTGCATACCATTGATTTTGATGTGTTGTTTCCTTGTTGTCTTTCTCTTCAATAAAATCATAAATACTTTCTATGATTTGTTCCTTAACCAACCAATTTTAGAGAATCATATTATTTAATTTCCAATTAATTTTTGATTTTCCTCTCCATATAGCCTTATTATAATAGTTTTGCTGAATTATGATCTGAAAACTTGCATTTATTATTTCTGCTTTTTAGTATTTCTTTGCAATATTTTTATGCCCTAGTACATGGTCAATCTTTGTGAATGCACCATGTGCTACTGAAGGAGTGTGTAGTATTTTTTGTCCCAATTTATTTTTCTACAAATATCTATTAACTGTAATTTTTCTAAGATTTCTTTCACATCTCCTACTTTTTTCTTATTTTTTTGTTTCATTTATTTAGATCTGATAAAGGAAGGTCCAGGTGTAATGGAGGAGATAAAGGAAAGGAGAGAAAGAGAGGAGAGAGAGTAAAGAGATTGTTTCTCTTATCCCTTGCTTATGGGGAAAGTTAAGCCAGGTACTATCTCCTTGGAAAAGAGATGACTCCAATGAGATGTTGTCTTGAGAAATGGAGGACAGAAGACTAGAGAGGGATTGATTCAAATTAGGTGGCACTATGCCTCCCTCCGAGGAGCTTAGAGCCCTTGAGGTCAAATCTGTCTCTGTGAGACAAGATGACACCTTGTAATTCCCACCTCTCAAGGGGACATCAACTGTCAACCCCTGGGGTTTTAGGTATGGCAAACTGTCAAGAAAAGAATGGTAATTTCCTTGGTCAGGGACATTGAGTCACAGGGGGTTGGAATCAACCCCCACCTTTGAGAAATATGACAAGTTCAGGGTTTTGGGTTGTCACAGGTAAGGACAGGATTTCACTTTGAAATCCTGTCTCAAACTATTTTAACTTAATCCCCTTTTTTGATTATCTAAGGCAGGCCCAAACACAAAGTCCAAATATCTCTAAATGATTAGTGAGGCAAGTAATAGCAGAGGCAAGAGGGAAAAGGGAAGTTGGTGAGGGGAAGCCCTAAGGGTTACCACTCTTGCAGATTGGCCTTCAAGGTCTAGAGGCCAGAGGATTCTGGCCCTGGCTTCTCCTTTTTCCAACTGCTTCTTTATCTTACTCTTAAACCTAACTAACTCCTAAGGTACAGTTTTAGGGAATAGGTAAGGGAGAGAGAGAGATCCCAAGGAAGATCTGGTTGGCTCCGGCCAGAGAGAATCCAATCTAAAAATCCTTCTTTAGAAGTTGTCATTGAAGAGTCTCAGTGGATGTATGTTTGGGTTCCCTGAAGGAAGACAGGCCCCAATTGGATCGGCTCTTTCTCAGCTTACAGAAAATCCACCTTTCTCCTTCACTTTCTAGGCTGGAAATAGTCCTGTCAGTTGTTTTTTCAGAGTTTTATTTACTCCTCAGGACCATCAGCATTCTCTTTGCCCCTCCTCCACTCCTCTTCAGGCTGAATCTGTCAATCAGCCAGATTTCCCAAACATATGATCTCTCCTCCTTACCCTACACAGATCACCCACTAGTATAGTTTTATTATCTATTTCCTCCTTAAGCTCCAATAGTTTCTCCTTTAAAAATCTAGATGCTATACCATTTGATGCATACATGTTGAGTCCTTCTATTTCTTCATTGTCCATACTACCTTTCATCATGATGTAATTACCTTCCTTTTCTATTTTAATCAGATATATTTTTACTTGGCTTTGTCAGATACCATTCTTGAGATTCCTGCCCTCTTTTTCTCAATTGATGCCCAATAAAATTTATTCCAGCCTCTTACCTTTACCCTGTGTGTGTCTCCCTGTCTCATGTGTGTTTCTTGTGGACAACATATGGTAAGATTTTGGTTTCTAATCCACTCTGCTATCTGCTTCCGTTTTATGAGTTATTTCATCCCATTCATATTCAGAATTATGATTACTGCTTGTGTATTCACCATCATTTTGATTTCCTCTTTTAGTTCTGCCCTTTCTTCTTTCAGTATTTTCTTTTGCACCAGTTTTTTTATTCTAATCAGTCCATCTTTTCCCCACTGCTATTTTACTTTCCTTCCCACCCCCTCCTTTCTTATTCCCCTCTTATTTTTTCAATGTCTATTAATTTCCCCTGCCTACCATTTCTTCCTTCCCCAATCCTCCCCTTCTTTATTCCCTCTCAACTTCCTTGTAGGGTAAGATAGAATTCTATATCCTAATATATCTGACTGTTCTTCCCTCTAAGAGCTGATTCCATTGAAAGTAAGGGAATAAGGTTTAAGTGTTACCTATTACCACTCTCTTCCTCTCCTTCTTATAATAGTATTCTCCTTCTCCCATGCACCTCTTTATGTCATATAATTTGTCCCATTTTTCTTCTTCCTTCAAGTTTCTCTTAGTGCCATCCTCTATCCACCCATTTTATGTATCTTCTTAAACAATTTAATACTACAACCTCTGCCTGTGGATAATTTCTTTCTACTATGATAATGAAAACAATTTTTAAGAATTACAAATATTTTTCATATAAAAATATAATCAATTTTACCTTAGTGCAGCCCTTTAAATTTTTTCCCTCCTTCATGTTTAACTTTTTATGATTCTCTTGAATTTTGAATTTGGACATCAAATTTTTCATTTAGTTCTGGTCTTTCCTTTAGGATCTCTTAGAAATCTTTGTTTTGTTAAATTCCCATACTTTCTCCTAAAAGTGCATACTCAGTTTCAACGGGTAGGTGATCCTTGGTTGTAGACCCAATTCTCTTGTCTTCCTGAATATCATATTCCAAGCCTTGTGGTCTTTTAGTGTGGAGGCTGCCATATACTTTGTAATCCTGACTGGGGCAATTTGATATCTGAATCATCTCTTTCTGCCTGCTTGCACTATTTTCTCCTTGGTTTGGAACCGCTTGAATTTGACTTTTACATTCCTGAGGGTTGTCTTGTGAAGATTTAATGTAGGGGGTGATCTAAGAATTCTCAATGACTATTTTACCCTGTTGTTCAAAAATACCAGGGAAGTTTTCTTGGGTAATTTCTTGTAGTATGATGTCAAGGCCTTTATTTTTTCCAGGCTTTCATGTAGACCAATAATTCTCAAATTGTCTCTCCTGCATCCATTTTGTAGGTTAGATGTGTTTTCAATTAGATATTTCATGTTGCAATATTTTGTCATTCTTTGGGCTTTGCTTTATTAATTCTTGCTGTCTTGTGAGATGAATAGCTTCTACATTCCCAATTCTAGTCTTTAAAGATGGATTTTCAGCTTTGTTCTTTTGATTTTCCTTTTCAGTTTTGTCTATCCTGCTTTTCATGGCTTGCAGCAGGTAAATTCTGGTCTCCAATTTTCTTATTACTTCATTTGATTTCTGTACCTCTTTTTCAGTGTGGGAAATTTTGTCTTTTACATTGTTACTTTGTTTTTTTAATTCCTTTCATTTCCTTTCCCCACTTTTCTTCCTATTTTTCTTCTATCTTTCTTACTTTGTTCTTGAACTCCTTTTTGATTTCCTCAAGAGCTTGTGACCCATTTTCTTTTTTTTTTCAAAGTTTAGATGCATTTGCTTGTTTGTCACTCTCTGTTGTTGCTTCTGTATTTTGCTCCTGTTCACCATAGAAATTATGTAAGGGCATAAGCTTTTTTATTTTTCTACTTGTGGATTACAGTTCTTGCATGTTGGTGGACATTGCTTTCTTAGCTTCTATCTTTCAATGCTTTTCTTTTTTTTTTACTTGATAGTATCTTCTAGGCAGTTCTTTGTGTTGGTATTTTAAAGCATTTTGCCCTGAGGCTATTTCCAGTCCCTGCTGCCTCTGCTTAGACAGCTTTGTTTTTCCCCAATAGCTACTCTCTGCTGCCCAGGTTCTGTGCTCTTCTGCCTTGGTTCCCAAGTCTCATTCATAAAGCCTTTCACTGACCTCAGGGGTAAGTCTCAGCCAGCCCCAGAGAATTTAGAGAATCCTCCAGCCCTCACTCTGACTCTAGGGCAGTAGGTGGTGTGGGGGAGGGGTGATCAGCTCATGCTTTGATAACTATAGTTTTGACCCTTTAGAGTGTGGTAATCCCAAAATACTTCCTACCTTTAAGGTTGCATCCCATGGGAGAGCCCCTTTACTTGCCTGGTTTTTATTTCTGTACTTTTGAGATGCTTTGTATTGATCAGTAGGAAGGAGATTTAGAAAGTCCTTGCTTCTCTCTGGCCATCTTAGCTCTGCCTTCCAGATTATGTTTTAAATGTAATATGCAACACTTCATACCCCCAAAAGATTGCAAAACTGCAAATTTGGCTCTGGCAAGAGATTCCCTAGACAGTAGCAACAGAAAATTATTTACTCTCTTCCAAAATAATTCAGTTTCATACAAAATGAATGTTTTATAATGTAACCTCATATTATGGATTTTTTATTCTTGTGAATTCCTATGTTGTTATATATGTTGGTAGAATTCCCAAAGGATTTGAAAAGGCATTATATATTTTAAATTGTGTGGAAATGTTAGATACTAGGTGCAGCTGCTTATTCAGGAAATGGAGATCTAGGGAGAATTTCAGAACTCCATGGATGACAAAATTTTATTAAAACTCAATATGAAAATTTGACCAGAATACATAACCTACAAAATATACATTTAAGATTTGAAGGCTGTCAAAAATGTTGAATCAGGTTAGAAAATGTGTTGTATATACCTTTTCTCCATCTTTTTTATATATGATCTTTTAAAAAATCTTTATAATTTCAGGAGAAATTTAAAATATGAATAGAATTAATAATAGATACATTAAGATTTAACAAATATTTTCATATACTTAAAAAGTGGCCTCTAATGTTGAATTAATGATTTATTTAAAATTAAAATTGGGCAAATGAATAATGAAATATTAATAGAGCTGCTTTGGACCAAGATTTGAAAATTTAATGAAAAATTAACAACCAGTTCTATATGTTAGGCACCTCACTTTTCCTGTGATGAAATCTATCCTTTACAATCCAGTTCCTTGAAATACCTTTGATGAGAAAGCCTGTGTGTTAAGAAATTGCTGGTAAAGAGTGATTCCCTTGCTTCTGAAATTAGATAATTATTTTCCCTTGGATTCAATAATTACTCTTCTAAATAAACTGTTTGTAGGAGTTAGACTAGGAAAAGATTTTAAAAGTCTTATATCCTCTTTCTTTTATAAAACATTCAAAGTAAGTCAACAAGATAAATGAAAAGAGCCCTATATTCAGAACAGAATGATATGGGTTTGATTCATACTTCTGCTGCTTTCTCCCAGTGTATCTTTGATCAGTTTTATAGTATCAATACCTTAATCTGCTCATCTATAAAGTGAGAAGATTGTAATCTAAGGCACAGGAAGGCTTCATCTGATTTGTCCTAAGGCATAGGAGTCTTTATTGGCTTAGATGATATTGAAGAATAATGAAACCCAACTAGGCCAGTGGTAGGGTTAGAAATAAGAAAGGAAAAGATTCTTTGAAACTTAAAGCCTTTAGTCAACACTGTCCTCTCCTTATCATTGGCCAATCATGTACTTTTCCCCCCCTCATCTCAGGTTCTTGTAATATCTGCTACTTCTGTGGCACAACAGAAAAAGCACTAGATCAGAAGTAAATAGATTCACATTCTAGTTTCAGCCCTGCCACTCAGTTCCTATATGATATTAAACAAAAAAGTTAACATACATCCCCGGAGCCTCAGTCTCTTCACATGTAAAATGAGAGGAATTGAACCTACAACCTCTAAGTCCCCTTTCAGCAATAACCTTATATGATTTCATTCTCCACATTTGCTGAATATCTTTTTGTTCCTTTTTTCTAATACTTGTTAAAGCTTTTAGTCCTCAATTTTAATGTGTCATATATATGTAGAGTTACATATGTGTGTATATATATATATATATATAAACTCATATATGTGTCTGTGTGTTTGTAAATGAAATGTGTGTGTGTGTGTGTGTGTACTTCTTTTCTTGTCATGACCATTATTGAATTTTCCTTTCAAGGTACTTGATTCAAATTACCTTTTTTCTTTCTCTCATGCCTGATGTACATTGGATAATTTCCAGAGGAATTTTTAGTACCTTTTACTAAAAACTACCCTGAAGAACTGAAACCATTATCCAGGTCATTAAACTAACATCCTTTCACCAAAAAAATATGCTTGTATTTGTTGCAACTCAGTGTTCTATCCCTCCATAGACATTTAAATTATTTGATAAACATTTGATGAATAGAACATGACAGATGATGAGTGCCATGTACCCATTTGTACTCAATTGTTTTGCTAATTCATATGCAATATTTTTGTTTCTTTAGTTGTTTTCATTATCTATCTGCTTTTATTTTGTTGTTATCCATCATGGCTCAGCATTAGACACACAATAGCTTCACAGACTGTTAGCATCATGATATTAAGATAATTTTCCAAAGACCTGAAAATGTGTGGTATCCATAGATGCATGGTCTAAAGAGTTGGGTTTCCCAATGGGGCAGAATTAGTTGGTACTTTGCCTCCCTGCTACACTATTGTACACACTGGAGAGTGTGTATGTAGACAGATAGATTTAAATATAGATATATGAGAACATATATATATATATACATATATATGTATATATGGATCTAGATATGTATATATGAATATATGTACATGTATATATGTTGTGTATATAAAGATACACACATGTTTTCTAGTGATGCAAAATCTTTTGCACTCTCCCTTGCTCATTTACTACCTGCTATATTTATAAAAGTTAATTGAATCTCTTTCAGTCTCTGTCTCTCTCTAGCTCTGTGTCTCTGTCCTTCATACTACATATAATATGATTACTATATATATACATATATGAAGGTTGATATATTGATAAACTTTCTATTGCTGAAAATATATTTTAACTTCTACCCTTCTCATTTACTACTTTATACATTTGTAAAAGGTAATATGATTTTCAGCAAGATTTGTAGAAATAGAAATACCTATGTAAAAGAGACAGCATGATATAATAGTTTCAGCACTTGAAACATACAGAGAATCAATGAATGTATGTAACTTTCATCAAGACTCTTAACTTCTCAGTCAATAGGGTTCACAAATTTCATAGCTAATGTCAATCTACAATGATGGAGTTTCCTAACATTGGAAGTTCTTTTACCAATTAAATCACAGACTTAATTCAAGAAAGAAAAAAAAGTAAATAAGTTTTTCTCATATTTGTCTCATTGTTCTTTAAAAGGCTTAATCCTAATTTTTAACACCTTTTAAGGAAAAAAAAATTCAAACCCAACCTGGACCTTTCTTAATATGCAAAATTTTCTATTTTTGTTTCATGACATAGCCATATTTAAATTAAAATCTTTACACAGCATTTTTTGCAGTCCTGGTTTTTAGTAAACACTTACAATTTAAGTAGTGAGGTAGTACATTGTCCTCTTGGTTTTTCCAGTTAGCTATCTACTTAAGTGTCCGATTTTGTTTCATTTTGAGCCTTTGTGTCTTTCTGACTATGTATCAAAGAGGAAATATAAATTACAACGCTAAAGAGTAGCTACTTTTCTGCCCCACTGGACAACTTTCCGCTTTCTTGAAAAGTCCCAAATTCCTAACTACCTTCTTTCTATTCTATAACTTTCATGCTCATATGTTTCATTTTTTTGTTAATTGCTGCAAATTATCTATATTATTTTTATAGCATGGCCCCAGTACTTAATTTAAGAAGACTACATGCATTTACACAGAACATAATATTTTAAATTAGAATTTACTTGGCTATTAAAAGTAAATATACCATTATTTCTCCAGAGACACAGTGAACAAAAAATTAGAAACTCAGTTCTCTTAAATTAAATTAGGTTCATGTTTAGTGACTTCTTTCTTGTTTCTTCCCTTTAATATTAGAATTCCTTAACTATTAACTTAATATGGAATAATTAAATAAAATATTATCAAAATATAATTTCAAAACATTCTTATTGACTATTTTCTATAAAGGTACATTCCTATGGATTCACATAACTTCCTCCCACAACCCCACCCCAAGAATCAGCATATCATTAATTTTTCTCTCTTTTTTTTAACAAATTTGGTAATTTGGTCATCTACACTTTAGATTCTAGAGAGGCTAAAATTTAGAAGTTATAGTAAAAAACCTAGAAGCTGCCTTAACTTTTGTGAAATAATAAGAAAGAGACCTATGGGATGGAGGCAGGGTGACATTAAATTTTTATTCAACATTTTGCAGATATCCAAAAAAAGAAATGGAAAAGTACAAATTACATCACATAAAAATAAAATTATTGAGGTCATTTGTCACTAGAAAAGTAGGTGGGTTGGATATCAAGCAAATATGAGAGACCCTATAATGAGTATCTGAGTGATATACTGTATACATACATACATACATATATATATATATATATATATATATATATATACATATATATATATATATATATAAAGTAAAGGAGTAAATTAAGCAGTCCCTTCATTGAAGATTTGTAAGAAAGCATAAACAAGAATTATATACTATGAGAAGATGTGGAGCTCTGTAATTTGAATATTTTAACCTAATATTTATACAAATAAATTAAATCCTGACTCAATAGGAACTCTACATTTGAAAGGTCTCATACAGGGGGATTAAAAACCTGACATAGTCTTAAGAGAGTCCCATTGTTTTATTGCCAGATTAAAGGTAGATGACAATCTACCATATTATATCCCTTTAGCTCTAATTAAGCATTACTTTATCATATTACATTGCTGCTAAAGGTAATATCCATTTAGAAAGTTATAGGATTTACCGTTTTTTAAGAAAAGAGAGGGTGTAGGTAAGCATGCATTCTTTTAATTAGGTATCAAATAATAGTTTGGACTTCCACAAAAAGATGAGCATATAATTAGTATGTCATCCTCTGTATTGCTTAAATGCAAATGTGTTATATTCTTTCTATTAAAAAAGGGCACATTTTAACCACATGAGAATATGGCTAAAAAGATTGTCAAGTAACAGACTATATTTACACATGCACACATACATATGTTACTCTTTTTTTTGTTGTTGTTCTTGGTAGATATATTTTGTCTTTTCAACTAGGATTTTAACTTCTTAAAGTCAGTAACTCTCTTCTAGTTCTTTAAAATGCCCATAATTGCTTGTCACAAAAGGCACTTAATCATTATTTGATTGTTTTCTATAAATCACCCTTTAGTTTATGGCAGCAGCTTTTATTTGTGATGTGACTTCTAATACATGTTGGTTGAAATGCACATTTTCAAGTCAAAGGTCATCCATCTTGAAAAGAGTATCAGGTTGTACCTTTGTTGGCACTCCTCTCAATCCAATCATACATTTAATTGATATGACTACCATCTTCTCTAGGGAGGATTTATGCATAAGTACTGTTTTATAAAGTCTGCAAAGTGATAAATTGAATCTGTTCTTTATTTGTTCCTGGGTTGGCTGCCACTTTTAATAATTTCTCAATATATCAATTCTCCACATCATTTAACTATTTTCACCTCTTTTGCTTTATTCTCTGATGAAGTGGTCCTTTTTCTTTCCAATATCAACCCTACTGTTTATACTCTTCCTCTAGCAGATTACCCCTTGAATATTTCCTCATTCAGCTTTTTTTAAACTTCTTTTTTAGATCCTGATTCCTTTTTTTCCCACATACAAACAAGGTCACATCTCTAGCAATCTTAAAATCAAATGAACAAACACAAAATAAAATTCTCACTTGATTCTAAGATTTCCTACCATTTTCTCTTCTCTTTCACAGCCAAACATCTAGGGAAAAAAAACCTTCCATAGACCCATGTCCTCTGTTCCCTCTTCATCCCTACTCATCAGCTTCTTCCAATTTGGTTTCTGACCTTCAAACTCAAGCAGAACATCTTTTTTTCTGATATTAGTTACTGGCGTCAATTATATCTTAATTTCCCAATATCCACTCTTCACTTCTCTGCTCATTCGCAATCTTCTTTGTTGGGTCATTTCCATATTCACCACATAGCTTTTCCCCAAGGCTCTGTTCCAGAGCTTTCTCTCTAAACTCTATCTAATATGACTTGCTTGTTTTTTTTGTGACTAAATAATGCTAATAGTGTATAATGAAGTGTATTAAATTAATATGGTATTATCTTGAGAATCATGATGTTTAAATGATGAGTTGCATATCTGTTGTATATGTGATGTATGTTGATATAAGAGTCAATTATATCAACTCTGATTTTGGCATGCTGGACTGATTCTATCAATTTCAGTGGTTTCCAGGATTCCTAAGTCTATTGCGATGGTTTTTCTTCAGAATGACATTTAATTCAACAATTCAAGAATCATTAAGGGTCTACTATGTGCAAAATCTCACAATAGGTTCTGAGTGATAGAATAGAAATTTTGGCCATTTCTAATCTATATTGCTTCCACTCAGGCTGCTCTACCTCCACCCCACAAAAACTATTTTACTCAGCTCCTAGTGCCCTAAGCTCTTATAGGTGAATTGTTACCTAATCTTATTGGGAACCAAACTTCCAAGTCACTTCTAGGTCATTTCCAACTAACTCTCTCACCTCTAAAATGTCACTAAATTGAAAGTTCATCATATACCATCTTATCCTCTTAGACTATAAACTATCTTGATTACTTATATTTTATATCTAGCACTTACCACAGTCCTTTGCACAAAGTAAAAGGGTAACAATTCCTTTTAAATGTCATTACCCCTTACCCTTACAATCTATCAGGAGAGATAATCATGGAATGGAATTATAATGAATGAATTTTATTTATTTGTTACATTAGAGTACCCAGGGAACTCTCTCCATCCCTCTTCTGCCCTCATTATAAATGGCATTATTTGACAAAAAGATACATGTATATATAAAACAATGTCTTTCTTATTTATATTTATCAGTTTTTTTTTTTCTGAATGTGGGCATACCCAAGACATTCTTCAACAATATTTTTATTCCAATATCACCATATTAAGCAATATATTATTCCATAATTTTCTCTTGGTTTTGATCACTTTACACTTCATAACATCATCTAGGTAGATCTTTCCATTTTTTTTAATTAACCTATTCATTAGCACAGTAGTATTGCATTGCAATCATATGCCACAATTTGCTTGGCCATTACTCAGTTAATGGGCATCCCTTAATTTCTAGTTCTTTTTCACCTCAAAGAGAGCTGCTATAAATATTTTAGAACATACAGGATCTTTTCTTGTTTCCCTGATCACCTTAGAAAATAAGTCTAATAATGATATTGCCATGTTAAATGTTTAATAAAAATTTACCTCTTTTTCCATAGGTAAATTCTGTTTTAATGAAATTCTTTTTTTCATTGTTTTTTGTTCCTCTTTTTCCATATGACCAATTTTGCTTTTTAAGCTATTATTTTCTTTTTGCATTACTTTCATTTATTTTCCCATTTTTCTTCAACCTGTCATATTTGATTTTTAATTCTTTTTTTGAGTTCTTACAGTGCCTGAGACTAATTCCAATTATTATTATTATTTTTTTAATTTTGCATGTGGTTGCTTGAATCTCTCCTTTCCCTGTTGATTCTGTGCTTTGCTCTTTATCTCCAAAGAAATTTTCTAGGATTAGGTGTTTCATTTAATATTTGCTCATTTTCCTAGATTTTGTTTTTCTGGTGAACTGAGAATTTTGAAAGCTGCTGATTCTATTTTCTCTATTTAATAGCTTGCAGGTCTCAGGATTCTGAGATATTTTACCCATGCACTAAGTAAGGGCTTTACCATAGCACAGGCTTGAAAGGGCCCAAATGCTTATAGACTTTGAAGCCTAAATGTAGGCTGCTTCCAGGGCCTGGGACTTCAAGGAGTGGGTCTGGGGTCTGGGATCTGAGCTACTCTGTTGTTGGTGTTCTAGGGTTCCCAAATCCCCAAGTTGACCTATGTCCAAGCTTTGAACCTGGCACAGTGAGTGGGGGTGGGCAGCACTCCTCTGTCTATAGTTTTACTTTCCTTTCACCCTTATCCCATTGAAAATATGGTAAAAATCAACTCTCTCTGCCTATGCTTCAAGTTATATTCAGAAGGAAAACCCCCTCACTCCATCTTGCTGTTGATTTTTGATTGCTTTCATTTTGAGGCTCTTTATAAAGATTGGTTTGAAAGGATTGTCAGAGTGATTTCAGCTTTCACTGCTACTAAGCTGACATCTTGGCTCTGCCTCATACTCAGTTTTATAACACTTTTATTGTAATTCTAGATTGTTCTCCAAAATGTTTGGATCACTTCAGAGTTCCACCAACAGTGTAGTAGTGTCCCTGTATTTACCCATCCCCTTCAACATTTACCATTTTGCCATTTTATCATTTTAGTCAATTTGATAGGTCTAATGATATTTCAGAATTGTTTTATTTTGCATTTTGATTCATTACAGAAATAACTATTAATCTTTTCCTCCATTATGCAAGGCATTGTGATGGATACACATGAAAAAATAGAATATGAAAAAAATTTCCTTCAAGGTGTTTATATGATCAGAATATAAAACATTTAAAAAGAAAGATAAATATAATATTATTTAAAGAGGGTGAAATTACAAAGAACTAGGAAAATCAGGAAAGATTTCCTTAAGGAAGAAAATAAATTGTTGAGACATGAGGAAGGCAATGAATCTTAAAAGAAAGGATAACCTGTACAAAGGCATTGAAGTAAGTGATAGAATTCTAAGTCAGGGAAACTCTAATAGAGGGGCAGTTTAGCTAGACCAAAGAGTACATGAAGGGAAAAATGTGAAATGAGCCTGGAGGAGTTAGGGTAGAAGCAAAGTATCTTTCTAATGACTGAATTTGACTTTAAGTAGTATTTGGTTGAAGAAAGCCAATACATTAACTACGTCTTACTCAGGCTTATGTGCTGATTTTGTAAAACAGTAAGTGACATGCTACACATCTTTCCCATGTGTGCCCTGAGGGAACAATGACTGGCAAAATATAAAACTGCAGTCTTAATAAGTGACTGGTGCTCAAGCGTGGCAATAGGGTTCAAACCAGCTGCAACTTTTTCTGCTGCTTTTATTCTGAGTCAAAGAAATATCTAAGTAGAGACCTGAAAGCCGTAGAGACTACATGAGAAAAAAAATATGAGCCATCAAAATTTTAGAACATTTCTAGTGAGCTTATAAGATTATTCCAAATAAAGTAATAAATAAAATCATCTGAATGGAATTTTAGGAGACTTGTTTACCTTTACAGAGAAAAAACGGGGAGATCAGCAGTTTATTTTTATTTTTTTTTTAATATATTTTATTTGATCATTTCCAAGCATTATTCGTTAAAGACATAGATCATTTTCTTTTCCTCCCCCCCACCCCCCATAGCCAACGCGTAAGTCCACTGGGCATTAGATGTTTTCTTGATTTGAACCCATTGCTTTGTTGATAGTATTTGCATTAGAGTGTTCATTTAAAGTCTATCCTCTGTCATGTCCCCTCAACCTCTGTATTCAGGCAGTTGCTTTTTCTCGGTGTTTCCACTCCCATAGTTTATCCTTTGCTTATGAATGGTGTTTTTTTTCTCCTGGATCCCTGAAAGTTGTTCAGGGACATTACACCGCCACTAATGGAGAAGTCCATTACGTTCAATTATACCACAGTGTATTAGTCTCTGTGTACAATGTTCTCCTGTTTCTGCTCCTCTCGCTCTGCATCACTTCCTGGAGGTTGTTCCAGTCTCCATGGAACTTCTCCACTTTATTATTCCTTTGAGCACAATAGTATTCCATCACCAACATATACCACAGTTTGTTCAGCCATTCCCCAATTGATGGGCATCCCCTCGTTTTCCAGTTTTGGGCCACCACAAAGAGCGCAGCTATGAATATTCTTGTACAAGTCTTTGTGTCCATTATCTCTTTGGGGTACAGACCCAGCAGTGCTATGGCTGGGTCAAAGGGTAGATATTCTTTTGTCGCCCTTTGGGCATAGTTCCAAATTGCCCTCCAGAATGGTTGGATCAGTTCACAACTCCACCAGCAATGAATTAATGTCCCTACTTTGCCACATCCCCTTCAGCATTTATTACTTTCCTTTGCTGTTATGTTAGCCAATCTGCTAGGTGTGAGGTGATACCTCAGAGTTGTTTTGATTTGCATCTCTCTGATTATAAGAGATGTAGAACACTTCTTCATGTGCTTGTTAATAGTTTTGATTTCTTTATCTGAGAACTGCCTATCCATTTCCCTTGCCCATTTATCAATTGGAGAATGGCTTGATTTTTTGTACAATTGATTTAGCTCATTATAAATATGAGTAATTAAACCTTTGTCAGAGGTTTCTATGAAGATTTTTTCCCAATTTGTTGTTTCCCTTCTGATTTTAGTTATATTGGTTTTGTTTGTACAAAAGCTTTTTAGTTTGATGTAGTCAAAATTATTTATTTTACATTTTGCGATTCTTTCTATATCTTGCTTGGTTTTAAAGCCTTTCCCCTCCCAAAGGTCTGACATGTATACTATTCTGTGTTTACCCAATTTACTTATGGTTTCCTTCTTTATGTTTAAGTCACTCACCCATTTTGAATTTATCTTGGTGTAGGGTGTGAGGTGTTGATCTATTCCTAGTCTCTCCCACACTGTCTTCCAATTTTCCCAGCAGTTTTTATCGAATAGTGGATTTTTGTCCCAAAAGCTGGGATCTTTGGGTTTATCGTATACTGTCTTGCTGAGGTCGTTTTCCCCCAGTCTATTCCACTGATCTCCCTTTCTGTTTCTTAGCCAGTACCAAATTGTTTTGATGACTGCTGCTTTGTAATATAGTTTGAGGTCTGGGACTGCAAGGCCCCCATCATATGTGTTTTTTTTCATTATTTCCCTGGATATCCTTGATCTTTTGTTCTTCCAAATGAACTTTGTTATGGTTTTTTCTAAATCAGTGAAGAAGTATTTTGGTAGTTCAATGGGTATGGCACTAAATAGATAAATAAGTTTGGGTAGGATGGTCATTTTTATTATATTGGCTCGTCCTATCCATGAGCAGTTAATGTTTTTCCAATTGTTCAAGTCTAGTTTTAGTTGTGTGGCGAGTGTTTTGTAGTTGTGTTCATATAGTTCCTGTGTTTGTCTTGGGAGATAGATTCCTAGGTATTTTATTTTGTCTAAGGTGATTTTGAATGGGATTTCTCTTTCTAGTTCTTGCTGCTGAGCTGTGTTGGAGATATATAGAAAAGCTGATGATTTATGTGGGTTTATTTTGTATCCTGCAACTTTGCTAAAGTTGTTGATTATTTCAATTAGCTTTTTGGTTGAATCTCTAGGATTCTTTAAGTAGACCATCATGTCATCCGCAAAGAGTGATAACTTGGTCTCCTCCTTGCCTATTCTGATGCCTTCAATTCCTTTATCTTCTCTAATTGCTACTGCTAGTGTTTCTAGTACAATGTCAAATAGTAGAGGTGATAATGGGCATCCTTGTTTCACTCCTGATCTTATTGGGAATGCATCTAGTTTATCCCCATTGCAGATGATATTAGCTGTTGGTTTTAGATATATACTGTTTATTATTTTTAGGAATGACCCTTCTATTCCTATGCTTTCTAGTGTTTTTAATAGGAATGGGTGTTGTATTTTATCAAAGGCTTTTTCTGCATCTATTGAGATAATCATGTGGTTCTTGCTAGTTTGCTTGTTGATGTGGTCGATTATGTGGATGGTTTTCCTAATGTTGAACCAGCCCTGCATCCCTGGTATGAATCCTACTTGATCATGGTGAATGATCCTTCTGATCACTTGCTGGAGTCTTTTTGCTAGTATCCTATTTAAAATTTTTGCATCTATATTCATTAGGGAGATTGGTCTATAGTTTTCTTTCTCTGTTTTTGACCTGCCTGGTTTTGGAATCAGTACCATGTTTGTGTCGTAAAAGGAGTTTGGTAGAACTCCCTCTTTGCTTATTATGTCAAATAGTTTGTATAGTATTGGGGTTAACTGTTCTCTGAATGTTTGATAGAATTCACAGGTGAATCCATCAGGCCCTGGGGATTTTTTCTTAGGAAGTTCTTTGATGGCTTGATGGATTTCAATTTCTGATATGGGATTATTTAAGAATTCTATTTCCTCTTCTGTTAGTCTAGGCAGTTTGTATTTTTGTATATATTCATCCATTTCTCCTAAATTGGTGTATTTATTGCCATATAATTGGGCAAAGTAATTTCTAATGATTGCCTTAATTTCCTCCTCATTGGAGGTGCTGTCCCCCTTTTCATCTTTAATGCTGTGAATTTGCTTTTCTTCCTTCCTTTTTTTAATTAGATTGACCAGTACTTTGTCTATTTTGTTTGTTTTTTCAAAGTACCAGCTTCTTGTCTTATTTATTAAATCAATAGTTCTATCACTTTCGATTTTATTAATTTCTCCCTTAATTTTTAGGATTTCTAATTTGGTTTTCTGCTGGGGGTTTTTAATTTGATCGCTTTCGAGTTTTTTCAATTGCATTTCCAATTGATTGATCTCTGCTCTCCCTTGTTTGTTAATATGAGCTTTCAGGGATATGAATTTGCCTCTGATTACCGCTTTGGCTGCATCCCAAAAGGTTTGAAAGGATGTTTCGCCATTGTCATTTTCCTTGATGAAATTATTAATTGTTTCTATGATTTCTTCTTTAGCTAAACGGTTTTGGAGTATCATATTGTTTAATTTCCAATTGGTTTTAGATTTGGTTTTCCATGTACCATTACTAATCATTATTTTTATTGCCTTGTGATCTGAGAAGGCTGCGTTCATTATTTCTGCTTTTTTGCATTTGTGTGCTATGTTTCTGTGACCTAATGTATGGTCAATTTTTGTGAATGTGCCATGTGGTGCTGAGAAGAAGGTGTATTCCTTTTTATCCCTATTTATTTTTCTCCATATGTCTATTAATTCTAATTTTTCTAAGATTTCATTCACTTCTTTTACCTCTTTCTTATTTATTTTTTGATTTGATTTATCTAAATTTGATAATGGTTGGTTTAAGTCTCCCACTAGTATGGTTTTATTGTCTATTTCTTCCTTCAATTCTCCTAGTTTCTCCATTAGAAATTTGGGTGCTATATTATTTGGTGCATACATGTTGATTAATGATATTTCCTCATTGTCTAGAGTCCCTTTTAACAAAATATAATTACCTTCTCTATCCCTTTTGATCAGGTCTATTTTTGCATTGGCTTTATCAGATATCATGATTACCACTCCTGCCTTCTTTCTATCAGTTGAGGCCCAGAAGGTCTTACTCCATCCTTTAATTCTGACCTTGTGGGTGTCAACCCGCCTCATGTGTGTTTCTTGAAGACAACATATGGTAGGGTTTTGGATTCTAATCCATTCTGCTATTCGTCTACGTTTTATGGGTGAGTTCATCCCATTCACGTTCAAAGTTATGATTGTCATTTGTGGACTCCCTGGCATTTTGATTGCCTTCCCTAATTCTAACCTTTTCTTCTTCGGCTCTACCTTTTAGTCCAGTGATTTACTTTGAATCAGTCCCCCTTGTCCCCTCCCTTGATGTTTCCCTTTTTAGTCCCTCCCTTTTTGTTCCCTCCCCCTCCCCCCTCTCTTTCCCTCCCTTTTTGTTCTCCCTCTCCCCCTCCCCCCCTTGGTTTTCCCTTCTCCTTACCCTTGTTGGGTAAGATAGAATTCAAGATCCCAATGGATCTGGATGTTTTTCCCTCTCAGAGTTGATTTCCCTGAGATTGAGGTTTAAGTAAACCCCCCCCCTCTCTTCCTCTCCTTCTTATAGGAGTTTTCTTCCCCTCCCCTTCCCCTGTGAATCTTTGTGTGAGAACCATTATTCTATTTGGTCTTTCTTTACCCCCTATTTATACATTACATTTTCCCCACATATTAGTATACATAGGTTGATATAAATGTAGTCCTTATAGAAGAGAGTTTGAGTAAAAGAAGATAACATTTTTCCCCTTTCCTTAATATTTACCTTTTCAGGTATTCCTTGCTCTTTGATTTTTCGGTATCAAACTTTCCACAGAGCTCTGGTCTTTTCTTTGCAAAAAGTTGGAAGTCTTCTATTTTGTTGAATGCCCATACTTTCCCTTGGAAGTATATAGTCAGTTTTGCTGGGTAGCTGATTCTTGGTTGGAGACCCAGCTCTCTTGCCTTTCTGAAGATCATGTTCCATGCCTTACGATCATTCAGCGTAGAACTTGCAAGGTCTTGTGTGACCCTGATTGGCATTCCTTTATATCTAAATTGTCTTTTTCTGGCTTCCTGTAGGATTTTTTCTTTTGTTTGATAGCTTTGGAATTTGGCAATTACATTCCTGGGAGTTGTCTTTTGGGGGTTTAGTGTAGAAGGTGTTCTGTGAGCTCTGTCAGTGGATGTATTGCCCCCTTGTTCTAGAATCTCTGGGCAATTTTCTTTGATTATATCTTGTATCACCATGTCCAGTTTGGTGTTTATTTCTGGCTTTTCTGGGAGTCCAATTATTCTTAAATTTTCTCTTCTCCCCCTGTTTTCCAGATCTATCACCTTGTCGGTGAGATATTTTATGTTCTCTTCTAATTTCTTGGTGTTTTGGCTTTGCTTTATTAGTTCTTGCTTTAAAGCCTGGTTTTCTTTTACAGTTTGGTCAAACTGGTTTTGTAGATGCGTGAATTTCTTTTGCATCATTTCCCACTTTTCCTCCCAGAGGGCTTCCATCTTTTTGGTCCTTTCTGATTCAAATTCTTCATGGGTTTGTGGAGAGTTTCTATTTCCTTTGGAAGATTTTGGAGAATTTTCTTGTATATCTTCTTCTATCTGCTCTGTATTTTGTATTTTGGCTCCATAGAATGTGTCCAGAGTCACCCCTTTCTTCTTATTTTTCTTGGTATTTTGGGGCTTCTGTGCTTCTGTGGAGTTTGTCATCTCTGAACGTGGAGGATTGGCTTTTCTTGTCTTTGTCTGGTGATCAGAGGCTTTAGTCCTGGGCAGATGTTGGTTCTATGAGCGTTCCCTGGGTTAAACTGAATATGCCTCACTGGAACTGGAATGGAAGGGTCGGACCACGAGGCCACACTCTCCCCCTGGCTCGATTTCCGGAAGTTGCCTTCAGAATCCCTGGCCGTGAGGCTGTTTCGTTGGCCTGCAGGGGGATGGGCTGCCACTTCCCCAAGCTCCGAGAGCACAGACTTTCACTGAGACTTGGATAGCAGGATCCAGCCCGTGAGGCTGTCTTGCCCGCCCTGAGGGTTGCTGTTGTTTTGACCAGCTCTCTGCAGCGGAGGCCCCAGGCAGTAACTTTCACCCGGACTGACCAGCTCTTTGCAGCGGAGGCCCCAGGCAGTAACTTTCACCCGGACTGACCAGCTCTTTGCAGCGGAGGCCCCAGGCAGTAACTTTCACCCGGACTGACCAGCTCTTTGCAGCGGAAGCCCCAGGCAGTAACTTTCACCCGGACTGGGACTTGGGTAGAAGACCCTGAGGGTTGTTGTTTCTCAGACCCTGCTCTCTGAGCCCGGCGCGGCTGCCGCTTCCGGGAGCCTTGGACTCTGCGCTCCTACCCCTGAGGTCCGAGGGATCTCGGGTTCTGGCTTTTAAGGGGAGCCATACCTTTTGAACCGGGTCCAGGTCCAGGAGGAGGGTTCCCAGGGTCTGTGCTGTTGATCGTTTTGAATTTCAGCGCCTTAGGAGCTTCTAGTTTGAGATCGGTCGGGAAGGGTTTTCCGGAGATCTGAACTTCAGCTTTCTCTAAGCCGCCATCTTAACCGGAAGTCTCGTTTATTTTTATTTTTATTCTTATGTTGCTACTTTAATGTTACTTCCATTTCCTAAGAAAACTCAGCATCTCCATGCTAATTCTTTTACTTATTGCACATTTTGCTATGGAAGATCAGCTCATGACCTTCTTAAGCCCAAACTCCAGTGGGATCAGTTGGTCTCTAACCACATGATTAGTGTGAATCATGAAAGGAAAAACTGTCAGCAATGAGATAACTCTATGCTCCTGTAGATAGAATGAGAACTAAAAATTGATCAACAATTTAAAAAACACCATATCAGTCCTGACACAATTTTCCTTTCTTCACTGATTCTAATAATATAAATAAATATGTGTCAGGCAGAGCATCAGATGCTAGGAATATGAAGAGAAAACGAGAAACTGTCCCTGACCCCAAGGAACTTATATTCTATCAGAGAAGACCACATGTACATAATATGATATAGTTTTGTACCTGCAGTTAAAGATTGGACCAGTCATTAAATAAGTGTAGAGAACTGTCATGTTCTTTCTACCAATGCAGGTCAGTGCCACTTTTCTGAAACTCAGACTTAGGGAACTATCTGTAGTGTTGAAGGGTTATATCATTTGTTTGAAGTCAATAGCCAGAATATGTCAGAGAGAGGGATTGCATCCATATCTTCCCTATCAGGTCAGTTCTCTCTCCAACATCATGTTGTCCCTCTTCATTCTCTCTCTCTCTCTCTCTCTCTCTCTCTCTCTCTCTCTCTCTCTCTCTCTCTCTCTCTCTCTCTCTCTCTCTCTCTCTCTCTGATATAGGTGAGGTTGAATGGGCCTCTTGGCCCTACTTCGCATGTGCTTTTCTTACTTGTATATTCTTAAATTCTTAATCCTTAATAAACCTCTAAAAATATAATACACCTTGCAGAGAAACTAATTTCTACCTTTCCTCAGATTCCCCTAAATTTTAATCTTAACACAATGTAACAAAATCAGAACTCGGCAGTCATTCCAAAGTAAATAAAATGAATTTTACTTACCCAGAGCAGAAGGAAGGATGACATTCCATTGAGTACTCACTAAGTTGTTTCAAGAGATTAAAGCTCTTTTAGACTGAACTCTACCACCTAAACATCAAGAACAGCCTCAAATGTCCTCACAGCAATACAATTTAATGAAAAAATCTAGCCTACCTGCATGAGAGTTAAGGTATTATTCCCACTACAGGCAGAAAATTGAGGGCAATACAAGTCATGGAAATAAATTGAGCTGAAGATAGAAGAAGTGGACACATTCCTGACAAAATCCCAATATTGTAAAATATAACAGATTATGGAATCCAAGAGAAGAAGCTAATATATACTGTTAGTAGTGGACAATTTCCATGCTTGCTTTTTTTTTTTAACATTCTTTTATTTGGTCATTTTCAAACATTATTCCACGGAAACAAAGATCATTTTCTTTTCCTCCCCCCCTTCCCACCACCCCTCCCATAGCCGAGGAGCAATTCCACTGGGTATCCCATGTGTCCTTGTTTCGAACATATTTCCATGTTGTTGGTATTTACATTAGGGTGTTCATTTAGAGTCTCCCCTCAGTAACGTCCTCTCAATCCCTGTAGTCAAGCAGTTGCTTTTCCTTGGTGTTTTTACTCCCATAATTTGTCCTCTGCTTTTGGATAATTTTTTCTCCTAGATCCCTGCAGAATGTTCAGGGACATCGTATTGACATTAATGGAGAAGTCCATTACATTCGATTGTACCACAGTGTACCAGTCTCTGTGTACAATGTTTTCCTGGTTTTGTTCCTTTCACTCTGCATCACTTCCTGGAGGTTGTTCCAGACTCCATGGAATTCCTCCACTTTATTATTCCTCTTAGCACAATAGTATTCCATCACCAACATGTACCACAATTTGTTCAGCCATTCCCAAATTGAAGGGCATCCCCTCATTTTCCAATTTTTGGCTACCACAAAGAGCGCAGCTATGAATATTCTTACACATGTCTTTTTCCTCATTATCTCTTTTGGGGTACAAACCCAGCAGGGCTATGGCTGGATCAAAGGGCAGAAAGTCTTTTAGTGCCCTTTGGGCATAGTTCCAAATTGCCTTCCAGAATGGTTGGATCAATTCACAACTCCACCTACAATGAATTAATGTCCTAACTTTGCTACATCCCCTCCAACATTCATTACTTTCCTTTGCTGTCATGTTAGCCAATCTGCTAGGTATGAGGTGATAACTCATAGTTGTTTTAATTTGAATCTTTTGCTTACATTGGTTTTGCCCATTATCATCTCTATTATTTGACATTGTACTAGGAACACTAGCAGTAGCAATTAGAGAAGAAAAAGAAATTGAAGGCATTAAAATAGGCAAGGAGGAGACCAAGTTGTCACTCTTTGAGGATGACATGATGGTCTACTTAAAGAATCCTAGAGATTCAACCAAAAAGCTAATTGAAATAATCAACAACTTTAGCAAAGTTGCAGGATACAAAAAACCCACACAAGTCATCAGCATTTCTATATATTTCCAACACAGTTCAGCAGCAAGAACTAGAAAGAGAAATCCCATTCAAAATTACCTAAACAAAATAAAATACTTAGGAATCTATCTCCCAAAACAAACACAGGAAATATATGAACACAACTACAAAACACTTTCCACACAACTAAAACTAGACTTGAACAATTGGAAGAACATTAACTGCTCATGGGTAGGACGAGCCAATATCATAAAAATGACTATCCTACCCAAACTCATTTATCTATTTAGTGCCATATCCATTGAACTTCCAAAATTTTTTTTAACTGATTTAGAAAAAAACCATAACAAAGTTCACTTGGAAGAACAAAGGATCAAGGACATACAGGGAAACAATGAAAAAAAAAATACAAAGGAAGGGGCCTTGCAGTCCCAGATCTCAGACTATGTTATAAAGCAGCTGTCATCAAAACAATTTGGTACTGGCTAAGAGACAGAAAGGAGGATCAGTGGAATAGACTCGAGGTAAGTGACCTCAGCAGAACACTATACAACAAACCCAGAGAACCCAGCTTTTGGGATAAAAATACACTATTTCATAAAAACTGCTGGGAAAATTGGAGGAGTGTGGGAAAGATTAGGTTTAGATCAACACCTCACGCCCTACACCAAGATAAATTCAAAATGGGTGAATGACTTGAACATAAAGAAGAAAACTATAAGTAAATTAGGTGAACACAGAATAGTATACAAGTCAGAAATTTGGGAGGGGAAAGATTTTAAAGCCAAGCAAGATTTAGAAAGAGTCACAAAATATAAAATAAATAATTTGGAATACATCAAATTAAAACATTTTTGTACAAACAAAACCAATGTAACTAAAATCAGAAGAAGCAACAAATTGGGAAGCAATCTGCATAAAAACCTCTGACAAAGGTTTAATTACTCAAATTTACAAAGAGCTAAATCAATTGAACAAAAATCAAGGTAAGGGTCATGAACAGGCAGTTCTCAGCCAAAGAAATCAAAACTATTAATAAGCACATGAAAAAGTGTTCTAAATCTCTTATAATCAGAGAGATGCAAATCAAAACAACTCTGAGGTATCATCTCACACCTAGCAGATTGGCTAACATGACAGCTATGGAAAGTAATGAATGCTGGAATTCATTGCTGGTGGAGTTGTGAATTGATCCAACCATTCTGGAGGGCAATTTGGAACTATGCCCAAAGGACGATAAAAGACTGTCTGCCCTTTGATCCAGCCATAGCACTGCTGGGTTTGTACCCCAAAGAGATAATGAGGAAAAAAACTTGTACAAGAATATTCATAGTTGGCCAAAAATTGGAAAATGAGGGGATGCCCTTCAATTGGGGAATGGCTGAAGAAATTGTGGTATATGTTGGTGATGGATTATTATTGTGCTAAAAGGAATAATAAAGTGGAGGAATTCCATGGAATCTGGAACAACTCCAGGAAGTGATGCAGAGTGAGAGGAGCAGAACCAGGAAATCATTATACACAGAGACTGATACACTGTGGTACAATTAAAGGTAATGGACTTCTCCATTAGTGGCAATGCAGTGTCCCTGAACAATCTGCAGGGATCTAAAAAACACTATCCACAAGCAGAGGATAAACTGTGAGAGTAAAAACACCGATGAAAAGCAACTGCTTGACTACAGAGTTGGAGGAGATAAGACTGAGGAGAGACTCTAAATGAACACTATAATGCAAATTCCAACAACAGGGAAATTGCACTCATTGATTAAAACACGTTAGTTCTGGATGCCCGAGATCTGAGTTCCCCTTGCCCACCTGCTTGCGTTTTGGGTGTTTCTACTGTCAGGTATAGGTCTTTGGTGGTCTTAGTTAACTCCCAGGACCTGTGGGTGTCCCTTGCTCACTTCAGGGGATCCCTGGAATTCCAGAGTCCCACCTACCTTCAGTGCTGTGCCTTAATGTGGGGTCTCTCTGTTCTTATGAGGATAGATTTTTTGGGGGGTGGGGGTCTTTTGAGGGCATGTGTCGTTGGGTCTGAGGAGAGGAAGCGAGCCATGTTTACTCTTCAGCCATGCTTACCCAGAAGTCCATGCTTGCTTTTTTTGAGCCAATTATATAACCATCCTAACTACATATCAAGCCTTATACAAACAAGTAGTGTTCATGTTTTCATTGAATTTCTATCTATTATTTAATTGTTATCATCTCAAAATGTACTATATGTCTGATCTAGTCTATGAGAACTATCCTGGATACTTGACCCCAAAAATGTATTTTATTTGGAAGATTAAATCTGGAGTGTCCTGAAGAATCCAGAATAGACAAACAGGTCCCAGACTATGCTGCTTCAGCTATACTGAAGTACTCCCACCCCTTGATCCCATTCTGTCAGTGTTTATTTCCTTGAATAATATCATGCTTAGTCCATTGCTAACCTATACCATGCATCATCAATCCTTCCATTCTTTTCTTTGTTTTTGTTATTCCAGTTTTATTCTCAATTAGATATCTTTACAGATATGTCAAAAAAGACAAGTAACTGTGTATGCATGATTCAGTTACAGGTAAATATCTCCTTTTCATTGAAATGTAAATGGATAGTCCCCAAACTTGTGTATTCTAAGTCAAGTGGGAATTAAATTATTTGGTGCAAGAAGTTAGTATTTTAAATAATGTGGAAGTGTAGGGAGTTGGAAAAAGTGGCTTAATATATAAAAAAGAGAAATTAAGTAGTGGAAAATATAATCTATAGACATCTTCAGTGAAAAGAAATTATATAATGGGAGAAGTTGTGTTTTGTGGGGTGTAGATGGATCAAAACAGGAACATGGGGAAAGAAGACATAGCCCATTCTTTGCCCTTTACGCAGATGTATTTCTTTTTTACTATTTTTTTTACATTGAGAGCCCACTTTTATCAAAATTCCTTTTAATATGACCTGTTAATCTTGACATGTTAATCTAATTGGATATGCAAGCTAATTAAATATTGACACTAAGAATCTTCAAGTAAAAAGTATCTCACATAACATATTCAATTAATGTATATGTATTGTTTATTTGGGTATATATTTTGGGATTTGGGTTTTATATTATTCAATTACTAAAATGAACACTCTAGGAATATATTTTGCATGATAATACATGTATAACCCAGATTGAATTGCTTGCCAGCTCAGGGATTTGGGAGGGAGACAATTTGGATCTTATAACTTCGGAAAACTTATGTGGTAATTTACTATTGCATGTAATTGGTAAAAAACAAAAAACAAATTAATTAAATACATTGACACCCAACTAAAGGCACCTTACAGTATGAACATACATTAGTTTTTATGAGAGAATAATGTGTAAATATATAACTTCACCAAATTATATCAGAGGACCTATTAATATAAAAATAATATCCGGAGCATGATTTAATACCTTGGAAAAAAGTAATAATGAAATACTCTAATTTAAAAGAATATTTATGAAAATCTACTTACATTGGAGTAGTAAAAATTGTTTTAAAATCTTAAAAAGACAATGTTAAGAAACTATAGGTTAATGCCATAAGACCCAGAAAATTCCTTCTACCACTTCAGTCCAGCATCTTCTTTGAGACTTTTTTTGTCTTAGAAAGTTTTCTAGGTTAAGAAAGGTGTTGTTCAGTTGTTTCATTTTACTCTATGTGATCCAAAGGACTTTGTCCATGAGCTTTCTTTAGTAGAGGTACTATAGTAATTTGGCATTTCCTTCTTCAATATGTCCCCAATTTATAGATGAGAAACCAAGGCAAATAGGAATTAAGTGAATTCCTCAGTGCCAGATATATAGCAAGTGCATGAGGTCAAATTTGAACTCAGATATTCCTGACTCTAGGCCCAGGCTGTATCCACTGTACCATCAAGATGCCCCTAATAAAGATTATGAGAGTTTAAATGCCTTGTCCAGAGTGACATAGCCAATGTATTTTGGAAATAATTTGGACCCAGGACTTCCAGGCCATCTCTTTATCCACTATATCACCCTGGCTCTTCTACTCTAGTTATCCTAGAAAATTGGACAATGTGATACAAAGAAACTAAATAGAGAAAAATTTGAAAATGGATCCATAAGGTTGTAGAGAAGAGATTCTAGGACTCATATTCTAAACTCACAGAAAAAAAAAATCAAGGCTCAGGGATTCTATAGTGATATGAGTGTAGACACCTTAGGTATTAGGGAGAATGTAAAATTTTATATAATCCTACTATTTGTATCATAGAAAATGAAACAGATACTTAAATGTGAAAACATTTTAAAAGACAATATATATTCATTGCACATGTATGGCATTGACTTAATAATTAATAATGATCAAATTTAATATAAGATTAATTTATAAATATGTTTATACACCAATAAATATATGATTTCATCAATGTGTTTATGTTCTCCATTGATAGAGAATGTAGTCAATCCATCTTTGCCCATCCTTTGAAAGATTTATTCATGTCTTCTTATTAAGTTTGCTTTAGGGGAGGTGTGACTTTCCTTACTTTCTCTTGAAATTTCCAAAAGTATCAGTGGAATATACAGATTATCTATTGATAATTCCTCTTTTAATTTTTTTTCCGCTGGGTTAGACATGTATTATTACTCAAAACCTATTTCCATATTATTCATTTTTGTAATTGAGTAATTTTTTAAAACCCAAACCTCAATACCCATATAAATGAATGATAAGTCATTAATTCCTCATTTTAGCTGAAGAATAGCATTACTATAGAGCTAGAAGAAATCTTGGAAATCATCTAATCAATATCCACACTTTACATGAAAAGATACTGAGGTTCATAAAGATGATGTGCTTTGTCCCATGTTACTTTAAAAAATAGAAAATTGTATTTTTAGAACAGACTGGATAAAAAAGAAATAAGAAACCATTGAACCCTAAGATTATTTGAAAAAACCGCATGGCAATAAATGTTTGGATAGGTATCTTATCACATATTCTACAACGAGTTCCCAATAAATTTGCAATCTAAATATAAAAGGTCACATTATTTTAAAAGGAAGAAAATGGTTGAAAGTTATCTTTCAAAGCTTTGGCTAGGGTGAGAACCGTTAACCATACATGGGATAGAGAAGATCACAATAGATATAACAGACAAATTTGATTACATGAAATTGAAAATGGTTTTGCATGAGGAAAATCAATACTGGTAGGATAAGGAGAACTGAACTGGGAAAAATCTTTACAATAATATTTCCAATAACAGTCTGATATATATTGTATCAATATATAGGGAGCTGTAGTTTGTCAAAGAAATGATTCCCCAGAGAATGCAAACCATTAACAAATTCAGGAAAAAATGCTCCAAATCACTAAATATTAGAAAAAATGCAAATTAAAATAGCTTTAAGGTTTTAGCTTACACCCAGAAAATTGACAAATGAAATAATAGTTGTAAATTATCAATGTTGGAGGAACTGACTCAGAGCCCATCTCTTATCCACTATTCCTCCAGGCCTCTCAATATGAAATAAGGTTAGAAAAATTGGTCAGTGACATTGCAGAGGGACTTTAATGATAACTAAAGATAAAAGAAGTGAAGAGCAGCAGAATAATTTTGGGTCTGTTATGCAAAGAACAGATAAGGCAAAAATAAGAATAAAAAAAAAAAACTAGCTGAAACTACTGCTTTTATCTAAACCCTTGAAATCTTGGTTCTAAATCCCTACCTCTTACACACAAATGTGGTTGGTTAACAGTCAAATGGGGCACTCTAAAACACAAAATGAGAAAATGGGATTGAATAATTTCTTGGGTCTTTTTCAAGTGCTAAAAATCCATGGTTCTATGATCTGTTGAGAGAGAGGGGAAGAAAGATGATATTAAAAGCTTTGAAAAAATGGGTTTGGAATTGATATTGAGACAAATGGAAGACCTGAGTTGATATCTGGACTCATACGCTTACTAGATGTCCAACCCTGACTTGCTTTTGTTTCTTCATCTGCAAATGAGTTATAAAATAAAATGGCAAACATTTCTAGTATCTTTGCCAAGAAAACCCCAATGGGGTAATAAAGAATCAGACATGGCTTAAACAACCGAACAGCAAATGGATTAGTGAGGACCCAGTTAAGATTAAATCAATTCACTTAGTAATAAGTAAAATCATCATCAGTTAATAACTGATTTCTTTCCACCTTTACTAGGAGCAGTGGAGGCAAAATTGAAGAAGTGAATCAAGGTCTGAGAAGAGGCAGAGTTTGAATAGAGAGAAATATGGGGAAACCTAGCTAGAAAATAAATTGTAGCTAAATTGAATAAAACATGTTAAAGTCTGTGAAGAGAAAAAAGTGAGTCCAGAGAAATAGTGATAAGAGACTAGAAATTCTGGTGACAGAACTGGTGACCATCGCCAATATTGGGGGATGGAAAAAAAAAGCTTGAAATGAGAGAAAAATGAAAAGATGGTAGATTACTACTTCATTTTGCACTATTATTCATTTCCTTTATGTACTCCCAAATTCCATCCTAACTTTTTTTCCCCCTGCCATCTTCATGCTAAGAATATACTTGCTGATCTTTACTACATTTTAGAATCACCGCTCTGCTCAGTTTCTACAGGAAGGCTTTTCTAATCCCCTCAGTTACTAGTGCCTTCCCCACAAAGTCATACCACATTGATTTTATATGTATTTTTTCATAATTTGGATGTGTGTGATATCTCCTTTGAAAGAATGCATCTTCTTTTTAAAAAATATGTATTTACCCCAGTTACATGTAAAAAAAAATAATTCATTAAACAAAATTTAGTTCCCAATTATCTTTCTCCTTCCTTCTCTCATTCACTCTCTCCCACCCTTCTCCAAACCCTGAGATGATTAAGTAATATGAGATAGATTTTACATGTGCAAAAATGTAAAACATTTTTCCATAGTGGTCATTTTGTGGGAGAGATGTCAAACAAACAAAAAAAGAAAGGAAAAGGAAAAGAAGAAAGAGAAACAAACTATTAAGTATGTTTTGATCTGCATTCAGACTTTATCAGTTCTTTCTCTGAAGGCAAATGGCAGAGAATACTCATTCTTTGAGGGCATGCATAGGCTATTTAATTTGTACTTTGTATTCCCAAAACTTTGCATAGTGTCTGGCACATTGAACATTTGTTGATTAATTGGTTAATCAGAGTAGGGAAATTTTGGAGGTTAAAAGCATAGAAGTAGCACAGTTATGGCTGGTAGTGATAGCTAATGTAAGAGATGAAAGCAAGATTTGGTTTTCTGTCCCCATTCCCAGAATTCAGATGATAAAATTTTAATGTGCTACCAAAGTTATCTCTGAACAAAATATGAATAGCACTCTCTGTTACTAAATTTTATAACTATTTCAATTAAAGAAAAGACAAGGTCAAATCATCCCCCCTTTTTCTTTACAATAAGTTATAACTATTCAGTCAGTTAACAAATTTTTAAATATTTATGAACCAGGCACTGAGTTAAGCAATGAAGATGAAAAGAGAAAGTGAAAACAGCCCCTGCTCTCACATAGGTAGCTTGGGATAGCTGGGTGAGCAAGGAAGACTGATGGTAAAGCCTATGGGAGTTAAGGAAATCAAAAGTTATTAATAGTCAGTCTCATATTAAGCCCTACATTATATGTAGTTCAAACAGAAGTATATACACTCAAAATGCTAGGCAATTTACTTGAGATTTATGTTATTAGCTAAGTATAAATATTCAATAAAATTTTAGTAAAGCTAACTCAAAACAAGACCTGGGTTGCTTTCAAGCATTTCTTGCTGAAATCTCCATCTCCTTTGGAGGGTCTCGGCAGTCAATATGACACCCATTCACATTCTGGGTTAAATAATATTAATCACATGAAGCTAGATTAAAACAATACTAATGTTACATATTTAATTATATGCAGTTACATAATTAGCATTAATTAATACAAAATTAATAAGATAGCAGTCTTCCTATAGATTATGATTCTCCAATTTATATATCCGGTCCTAAACTCTCTGCCAAATTAGCATCACAGATCTCAAATTGCCTCTAGGAACATCTTGAAGTGGAGGTCTTTTTGGCATTTTGAACTCAACAAGTCCATAAAAGACATTCTTCTATTTTGCTCAAAGCCTTACTCTATTCCAAACTCTCTAGTTACTGTCAAGAGCATATCTTTCCTCCCAGTCACATTTGGCATCATCTCTGAATCTTCTTTTGTATTTTTCCCACATATCCAAACCATCATACAATTTTGTGGTTTCTACCTTAAATATCTCTCACATACATTTTCTTATTTCTACTCATAGTTTCAAAAACCCAAGTTTAGACTTTCAGCTCCTCTTGACCACTTTTGTCACAACCCTGTAACTGGTCTTCCTATCTAAGTTTCTCCCCACTCTATTCAGCTTCCAAGGTTATTTTTCTAAAGCATATATTTAATCATGTCATCCCATCTGCTAAATGAATTCCATTTATATCCAGAATCAAATATATCCTCTGTTTGTCACCTAAGACTGTTCACAAGCTGCCTCCTTCCAACCTTTTCAGCCTGTTTGTACCTTACCTAAGGAACTCTGCAGTCCAACTAAATTTGCCTACTAACAATTCCTCAAACTCTTACACTGGATCTCCCATCTCTTCACCTTTACTCTGACTTTTGTCTAATACCTGCAATGCTCTTCCCCTCATCACCCCTACCTTTTCAATTCCCCCGCTTTCTTTTCTTCAAGATTCCTATAAAATGTCACCATCTTCCAGAAACCTTTCTGCTCCCTCCCAAACCCAGCTTGCTATTAATGTCATTTTCTTTCAGATTGCCTTCCACCTTCTCTCTATGTATTTTTATGTACCTAATTATTTATATATTGACTTGCTCATTCACATTCTTTGAGGCTAGAATCTGTTTTCTTTTTTTTTCTCATTTTGTTTATTTTTCCTTTCTTAATAACCCATCACTTGGCAGTGTCTGGCACATAATTAATACTGGATAAATGGTTGTTGACTGATTATTTCCATTTATTAAAAGTGCCATATATACCCTTTCTTCTTTTAAGACATGAGTATCCTTTTTGTTAGGGTATGCGCCTCATTTATCCAAGAGCTAACACAGGGTTTCATTTATAGCCCAATTACTTTCCATTAAGGATTTGTTTGAGCTTATTCAACTCACTCAAAGCTGTCAACATCTGCCTAGTTTTAAACCTACTTAATTCCCCATTCCTAGATATAACTCTATCATTAGAAATCTAGAACAGGAGTTCTTAGTTTTTGTTTGTGTGTGTTGTGACCTTCTTCAGAAACTATGGACTATATCAGAAAATTGTATTTTTAAATACTTGGGAGAAATGCTAAATTTTAATTAAAGGTTAGTAAAAGTAGAGATGTATTTCTTCCCCAACAGCAGGGGAAATTCATTGAATTTTACTAAAACTCCATTAAGAATAGTTCTGCTATGGCAGGCATGCTCTTAGGTGGCTACCATTTACCTAAATTAGCTTGAGGGAGAAAGGAGCAAAGGATGTTCTTTTCACTCAAGAAAGGGTGTGCAGAGGTTGAGAGGGTAATAGATAGAAAGCAGGTTTTGGCCTTAGGAAGTTATAGATTCAAGTCCCATCTCTGACAATCCTGTCTGTGTGACCACAGGCAAATCACTTAACCTCTTGGTGCTACTGGCTGCTTTCTAAAACTATAAATTACAAGCCAGTTGCTGATCAGTGCAGGAAATTTCCACAAAGATGACCTCATAGGTCTTACCAAGTGGGAGATAGGGAAGCAGAGCAGAAATACTTTTATTCTGGAGGGGATGGTATGGAAAACAATGTTTATAGCATGCATTCATTCATTTATTAATATTCAACGACTAGTTATGAACTGCTATTAACACCGAAATACTACACCATACAAAGATGAATAGTCAAGAGACCTTTTCTTTTTTGGATTCACTGCATTTGAGCAATGCACTCAAGCAAGTCTGGATTTGGAAGGAAAGTAACATATTCAGCTAAGCTCTACAAAAGGCACACTGGGTTTTGATTTTATATGAATTTCTCTCACAATATGAACAATATGGAACTATGTTTTGCATGATCATACATGTATAACCTAGATGAAATTGCTTTTCATATCAAAGAGTGGGGAGGGAAACAATTAGGATCTCAGAATTTCAGAAAATCTAAGTTAAAATTGTCATTACATGTAATTGGGGGGAATACAATATCACATTATCAAAAGGCAGACTTTAGCCTTGGACAAACCTTCCACTGGAAGCTAGCAATTTTTTTAAACAAACCTATATTCATAGCTAGTGACCATCATAGTGGTTACTTATAATTAATAATGTTTAATTTTTAATTATGAAGATCTTTGATACTTAATCCTCCAAAGTATTTCAATGAATGTGATTTTATTGAAGTTGTTACATAGTAAAGGTCCACTTGGGAAATTCCCCTTCATGTCCCAGCACTCTAAACTACAGAATGAGCATACCCAATGGAGATAGCTTTGCTTGTGAGAATTTTTTTAATCCCTTATTGACTTGCAAGACTCAACCACCTTGATGTTTTCACAGGAGCTTATTCCACTGACAATGATCAAAAGAGGTATGTTGGGCTTTGATCAGAGTAAATCTGAAGAAAGCTGGAAATCTGCAAATATGCGGTGATTAAAATTCTCCCAGCTTGTTCCATTATTAAAAGGAAATTAAGATCCTGCCCAAATAATACCTTGCACTAATAGTCAGACAAAATTTTAGACTTTAGCTTGAAGGTCACTGAGATAAGAATGAAACAAAACTAAACGTTAACCATGGCCACACAATTCAGGGATATTGGTGAATCAGATTTTCTAGATATATATCTTAATGAGTAGTTGTGTCTATCACTCCTGAACTCCCTTCCTGCAGACTGGTGACTATCACAGCTGCCAATAGTATCATACTCCTTCTGGCTCCTGATTCCTATCACTGGGGAATTTCATGCCTGCCACATAACACACCCTCCCCCCAACTCCTAAACAGCTTCACAAAGAGCAGGTTTAAAATGCAGGAGTGTGAGGGTAAAAAATTCTCATTCTCCCAGTATGACATGTCAGTCTCAGTCACCAAGAGATGAAAACAAGCATGACAAAATTCAGTTTATTGGACAGACATTCTTATGAAGTTGACTGTCCTATTCTGAGTAACTATGATTTTAAGGAAGCTTTTCATCACAAAAAAATCAAAAACAAAAACAAAACTTAAATATTCTTCTCTTAAACTTTGCTATCTTCCTGTGAGTATCCCTCTGAGCTTTGTATCATTTTCTAATTTTTCAGGATTGTCATGTATGCCTTTGTACTAATTACTGACATAAAACAAGCATTAAAGAGATAAGAATGAAGCATAGATCCTTGAGGATCTCCTTTAGAGACCCCTTTACAAGCTGATAATGCCTCATGGGAACCAGTGCCATATAATCTGTGCCTTGAAGGTCAGTTAGGATTTATCTAGGTGAAGGGAAGCAGAAAAGTCATGCTAGAGAGGAAAAATTGGTATAAGAAAAGTCAACTTATACTTGAAATAAGTGTAGAATTTTTATGTAACATCCATCTACAGAATCTTGGGGGAGTTGTGACATACCTTATAAGAAAGACAAAATTGTACCCAAAATGGGAAACTGTATTCCTAAGGCATTTTAATTCTATATTAATGAGATGCTTTTAGATGTGTTTCAGTAACATTCCAAAATTAAGGAAGCTTATTTTGGGATCAAGATGCCAGCTTGGCTGGAGAGAAAAGAGACTTGAAAGCCAAATGGACATTTACGGAGTTATCCTACTAGTTCAGGTGTGAGATGTTGATCATGCTGGAGAAATGAATACTTTCATTCATGAGTTCATCTATTTTATGTATGGACATCCTCTGTCTTTTAATAAACTATTATAGGAAGTCTATCTTGAGAAACTAAAACTAAGGCATGAATTATAGTGACATAAAACCCAGTAGAGTTATCCCTGGTAAAAAGTTTCAATTGTGCTCATTTTATGAGCTCTAGTTGCTTTGATGATGTCATTATTTTTATAAATTTCCACTGCCAGTTTAGCCAGTTGTTCACTGCAAGAGAATCAGATGTTTCTTTATTCCAAATAAAACTAATCAACTTGTTACCTCTTTGTAACATACCAGGCATGTTAGCATCTGGGAAGTATGATTGATGTATTGATATTGTATTACTAGACACATCGTCAGACCTCTTGATGTTCATTGTATGGAAAGGGACAGTTCAAAGCACTAGCATAGGATGGGCAGATTCATGGGCTGGACCTTGATAGACATGCTGCCTCAGCTCAGAGTACATTCATTTGCAAAGCTTGGGTCAATTAGGGCATTGACAGCCAGAGTCTTGGCTCCATTCATTTGCAAAGCATGGGTTGGATTAATCTCCACCTCTTTGATCTCGTCATTGTCAATTCAACCAATGTTAAAACCTATGTCATGTTACATATTCATGGATCATCTCCCAATACACATTCCTAAAACTTCCAATAAATACTGGGGAACTAGCTCAAAACTTGCTCTCTTACTCTTACTCTTACTTTCCCTCTCTTCCCTCCTCATCTCTTACTCCCTCTTCTCTTACAGCTCTTAATTTCCTGTATCTTCAAAGTGCTTCCTAACAATGCTCAGACTTTCTTGTCTATAGGAGGCATCAAGGAGTTATGACTCCCTCCTTTTCTAGTGACGCTGTCACCCCCAAAGCTTCCTATTAATGCTCAGACTCTCTTGTCTATAGGAGTATCAAGGGGTTGGTACTCCTCACCTATTCTCTTATTCCTCATATTTCCTCGGAGTTTGTGTTACTCCCCATGTGTTTCAACTTTTGCCTTTGAGTCTTTATTATTTCCCCAATTCCTTAGTTTCTCTTCTCCATTTCAGGCTATTACCCACAGTTAAATAATATAGGACTCCCATGGGGAGTTACTACACTCTTTTTTAGATTTTTCCTTTTTTCTTCAAATATTTTCCCAGGAAAATTTCAGAGGACTGGAATTGAAATTTTAACATGCAGATATTACATATTACTTTATAAATGCTCTGATATGGGACTGGAACTATTTCAAAGGAATGTGATGGAAATGGTTAGACTACTAGTTGACTGCCTTTTTAAATGTGGTTTTTGGAATCGTTATTCTAGTGTGGTTTAGATGTAGCCCTGCTTGATAATAAAAGAACGAGCTCAATCTCTCAAAGTTGTTTAGAAACATTATAGATAAAATATCATCTCCAATGACCCCAACAGTCCTGAAAGTTATGTAGGCTGGCATTTCAGGTTTTATTATCAATCCATCATAGTTGAGGAAACAGCCTGGGAAAAGTTAAATGAATTGCCTGTGGTTATGCAGCTAATAAATCTGAGAGGTAATATTTGCACCAAGGACTCTCTGACTTCAGATCAAGTACCTTATTCCAGTTCCACCACAAATATCTTACAATCCTTTGATTTTTATAATGTCTAGAAGTCTTTATTTTATGAAGCAAAATGCAGGTTCAATGTCTCAGGTAGAGAACCTCTGTCCCATTGGTCATCTGGCTAGAGTCCGGAGTCTGTGTGCCCCAAAATTCATACAAACATTTGCTGAGGGGTAACTTATGCTGATTAACCAATTTAAAACAAAAATTCAGAAGGTTTAAGAAAAAAGAGTTAAATTTAATTAGCATCTCAAAATTTCCAGGGGTCACTGACAATTATATGTACCATATTCTTTTCCAAAATTCCCTACAAATTACAAAATATTGAAAATTATGCCTCAAGTCCTGGCATGATTTCTTTCTGAAAGAGTATACCCCTGCTTATGTGCTTCCAAATTCTCTGTTACTAAAGTCTATGATCCTTAAATTCTCTCCAGTCCTAAGGGCCTCTGCCTATTGAACACTAAAAATATTTAGTTCAGCACTATAGAATTCATTTGCATTATTTTCTTCCATTCTGGAACACATTGTGGAAATATTTTAATACAAAATTTTAGAAGGGAAGAAAAATAGAATCCAGACATATGAATATTGTTATATCTCTTGAGGTATTGATTTACTATCTTTTGTCTGGTAGCATGTGACATATGGTAATATTTCATCATTCATTTTATCTATTTTTTTAATTTAGAAGATTTCTTGAAAGGTTATAAAATTATCAGTTTTCTTCTAAGGACTGTCTCTTCCAATAGCAATCAATTTAGTTTTATATATTTAAATTTTATGAATAGATTTTATTATCCCTTATGTTATAACAACAAAAAAAAAGTGTTTGAGACTTTCAAGTAAAGATAAAGGAATTGGTTTTGACTACCTTTGGTTGTAAAGGTATAAATATTTTTAATATCTCTGAAATTAAAGATAATGCAAATAGAGGAACTTAATATTTAATTCTTGATTCTAGTTTGTCTTGACTTTATTTAATTTTTTTCCCTTTTAGTAAATATTCCAAGGCAAAAGTAAGCACTTAAGCATTTATTTAGAGCCTTCTTGCAAAAAATTCCCCACCTCCCACCCCCAATTCTCAGGTTTCAGTGAGTGAAACAAACTTGTTTCCTGCCTTCAGAGAACTTAAAATCTCATAGTGGTAATGGTATACTGTTTTATGGATAGCTAGAGATAGATAACTAAAAATAGAATAGCTAAGTGCCTTAAAAAGGTGAAAAATTTAGAATTGGAATGAGATCAGTTCTGCCAGTGAAAGATTCACTATTCCACAGATCTTTTTTCTACTTTTATACAGTGATTTTCTAGGATTGTAGATTT